>NC_056746.1:764046001-764266001 GCF_019279795.1 Protopterus annectens
GGGTCCGCTGGAACCCGCCTTCCCTGTCGTCCTATGTTTTGCATTATGTCATGACAGTTTGGGTTAGTGACATATAATACCAGTCACAATTAGTTGTAACAGCATGCATTAGTATTCCCATTAACCAAACACCCAGATATTCACACCATTGAACAGCGTGCATAACACATGCATAATTTGAACAGCAATACACAGTCCAACAACATGCAGGGTTAATTGATGGCAACAGGCCATCAGGTTTGGATGTATGAACAGGGCAGATGCATCAATGGACATGCAAATATATATGACCCAACAGGACAAACGTCCAGGGGTGTTAATTGTGATTGCACATACCATTTTCACATGGAATGGGTTATATGTGGTTATAGGGTGGGGTGAAGAAAATAATATTAACACCTTCAAATACCAATACATATGCTGTACATTTCTAATAGCTACAGCTATATACACACTACTGTTCTAACTACAGTTTCCTATATGATAACTATTTCAACTTGGTGATAGGACTGTTACTGCAACATCAATATACATTTTATTGTTCTTCATACACATTCATATCTAGCTTTGTTCAGCTACATCATCCTGCTACATTTGCTTTATATAGCTGTAGACAAGTGTGGATGTTTGGTATATCAGACAATCATCCTATCTGCATATTGCAGACTGAGAGCAACATATCCAGATTTTGGGATACACATTCCAGATGCAGCAACACTTTGAACAGATTTCGCTGTTTGGTTTTGATTCTCACATACATTTCATTCTGTCTTGACTGCAGTATACTTTATTCAGCAGTTATTACTACTGTATTGCTGGATTCATGACACTTTCTCACACTCTCTCACTTGCTTTCATTTTACTATTCAGGATGGTACTTACTTCTAGGCTTTATTGACATGTTTTACCTGTAGTTATTACAATCCTTTCCAGCAGTCTCACTTCTGTCATGTTTCAGTATTTCAACAGGGATATATTTCACACATGTGATTTCATCATCTTCTGTAGCTATACTTTTCAGCCTGCTGCAGGTTGTGTACTATTTTCTTACAGGTGGGGCATTTTTATTTCAGAATTTATGTCAGACATTTTCATTTTTCGGTTTAACTTACAGGCTGAAACACACTTTTGTAATCAAGCAATACTTGCAGACACTTTCACACTGTTACTTGCACATTTTATTCCTTAGTGACTACACTGCACTCTTTTGCTGACTGTCATACTTTTATATTTCTTTACAGTTACTGGTAGTGGATTACTGACCTGCCTGGAGGCGCAACCACACCAGCCTATCGCCATAGGCTCTGCGGTTCGCAGAACGGACACCTGCAGCTGTAATATAAATGAAGTAATATTGGAATACACATCTCCATAATATCAGCTAGTTTAATTTCTTACATACATAATTAAATGTAACTTACTCAGTAGTGGGGCATTGGGCATTTGCCGGGCCCCCTGGATCCAAAAGTTCAGTTGGTCCTGCTTGCATCTCTTCAGGTCCGCATGGTGGTGACGGACCTGCTCACCAGTCCTTGGAATCCCTGTGGCACTGGTGAGATCATGAGCCAACCGGTCCCACGCCTCAGCCCTGTATGCTCCCCAGAGGACCTGGCCCTGCATGAGTTGGGCCTCATGATTGTGGACTAGCAGCCAGACCATGTACCTGGACTCCTCAATGCCCCACCTCTGTGCTTGAAAGCAACTGCCCTCTCCTACTCCTGTCATTCTGCCTGCAGTTCAGTTCTACAATAGTTTATGCTGTGTATTCCCGCCTATGGGGCTTATATAGTCCGTTTTTTCCGCACATATCTGTGATTGGCCATTTTGGAATTGTATCAACTTCAGTAAACCTGCATTGTCATGCTCCAGTTTGTATTCATTCCTATATATTAGCTATTATTGCATTTCTAGGTACTGCTGTCATGGCTTAGTGGTTTGGTACCTTGACTATGGTGTATAGTATCCTGGGTTCGAACTTGGCCACTGCTTTTTATTTTTCATGACTGTCTAGACATGCTGAGGGGTGTGTCTATGTAAAGGCAGTTTTGATACGGCTTGCTCAACATTGCCCGTCGGTTAGCTTGTTTGCGTGGTGCGCAGCTCCACGCAAATGGGGTACACTGGTTTAAGCCTCATTTGGCTATCGGCACGCGTATTACGCTCAGCTGAGCTAGGGGCACTTAAATTCTGCGTGTTAAACCACTGCTCAGCTACAGGCACTCATTTTGCACCAGTTAAACCACTGCTCACGTACGGGCAGATGCACTCACCCTGTTAAACTGTAGCTCAGCTATGGGCACATCTGGCATTTTTTATTCTTTTGTTACCTCACATTTCTTCAATATAAATGGGCTATTTCATTACATTTTACATAAAATGTGGTTTTATGTGTACATATTTGTCAGGGACTTGTTTCGTGCTTATTTTGCTAAAAATAAAAATTGGTGTTGTGGGGGCTCGAACCATGAATGCCTGCTCTTCAGCCAACATCTCTACCGCTACACTATTGCTTCCTGGCTTACTTTGCATATTTAGTTCTTATATGCTTTCCCACTGACTGCTAACTGTAGCTGCGCTATGGGCACGCCCGCGCAAACGAGCGCACTCACGGTTAAACTTTTTTACAATTTAAAAAAAATATATAACATGTTTATTTATATGTTTTCTGTTCATAGTCTGTGGGGGCATGTGTTGTGTTCTGTTTATTCACATTTCCGTGGACTCTGTCGTGGGTGTTTACTTTGGGCACTTTTCCTCTTCTGGGGGCGTGTCTGCTTACAGGGCTCGGCCTACGGACACGCCCCCTACTGTCTTACATGGACCGTGTTAGCCTTAGGTGTGATTCAGCATGCTCTCATGAATATGCAAAGCATGCTGACATCACTCCGTTTAACTGCAGCCTCCGTGTATGAGTTATAACTCTTACACGGAGGCTTCGTGAATCCTGCCCAATGTATATTTGAATTCCAGAGTTTGCATTTAATTTATCATGCACATTTCAAGCAGAAACAGCAACAGTTCTTGGAACTTCTAAAGACGACTGATGGATGAGTAGCTCTGTGAAACAGCTTTTTATCTACTTTAGCATTTTACTCGGGACAGTCACCACTTTCTAAACAGTCTATTATTTATTTATTATTTATTTATTTATTTGTTGACATTTATTGACTGGGAAAGTCCACTGGGCTTGAGACCCATTAGCTCCAAGTTACATGAAAATCATTAAATGAATTTATAAAGAAAACAATTACTTTTAAAGGAAGTTAAATAATACAGAAAACTACCTAAACAGCACATATGTTATAAAAAGGCACAATACAGTAACAATGGAACATTAGCATTTAGGAAAATTATGCAGTTAGAAATATGTAATAATACAGCTCAATTTGTTTAGGGAGGTAGGAAAAGGAAAGGTAAGTGTAGTGGGAAGGTAGAATTAGACAGTTAAACTTAAAGGCAGGATATATACAGTTAGAATGTTATAGCTAGGTGGTGGGAATATGTAAATTATAGGTGGCTTGTATTAAATGGTAGTATTAAAAGTAGAAAGTGACAGAGAAGAGAATGTGTGGACCAGGATACTAAAGATTAGGGATAACTTATATGGTATAACAGTAGGACATACACATAGGGTTGCCACCTTTCTACTGTGCCATTTCCTGACAAACAAGCCACGCCCCATGCACAATCAAGCCACACCCATTCCCTTAAATAGCCACACCCCTTTACTCTAGCACCCTTCAGCATAAGTCCTTAATATCACATACAGTTACCAATAAGTAGAAAAGTGTGCAACGAGTCTAAAGTAAATTAAAAAAACTTTATTTAGCAATACTTCAAAGGTTCACTACATACTATAGTACATCACACACGCATGGGAAAACTAAGCCCAAGTCTCATATCAAAGGTAGTACTAAAATGGAAATACAATTACTTAGATACAGTGGTGATGACAAGCTAGACAAAAAGCTACATTTAAGCCTCACTATAGTACGAAGACTGTACACCCTAGAAAGACACCCTAGGAAGAAACACAGGCCAAGGTAAACATCACGGTGATGACAGACTAGAAAAGACAGTTCTACAGTCCAAGGCAAGCATCTTATACAAATCATGAAGTCATTATATATTCACTGTAACCAAGTCCAAAATATTTAAAACATTGCAGTAAAAACAGCCTTGGTATATCCTAGAAAATGCAGATCAAGGTAAACATAGCAGTGATGACTAGAGAAATGATAGTTCTGCAATCATAGCAAGTACCCTATATAACTCCGTCAGTATACATTCACTATCAAAGTGCACCCGCATGAAAAATAATAAAGTGCACCCACATGAAAAATAGTTTACTGCAGTTAAAAACAGCCAAACAAACCCTTCCTATATATATATATATATATATATATATATATATATATATATATATATATATATATATCTGCAGACAGTATACTAGAAACTACAGATAAAGAATAAAGTAGATGTGGTGATTACAAACTAGAAATTGTTCTAGTTAATAATCACCACATGTTGAACATCTAGATACAGTTACACACATCTTCTCACCATCAATGAATGAGATAGTGCCAGCACAGCTAGTGAATTAATATAAATTTAATATTTAAAAAATTCACTAGTAGCTGTGCTGGCAATATTTCATTCCCCTTGTCACACTAATCTTTGAAAATCTACCTTAATTCCAGTATTCATCCATTAAAAAAAATTCTACTTACCTCCAGAAAAAGCAGCAGCAGGGCTCCTTAAACAAGCTCTCAGCCAGAAGAGAACAGGCAGCTAACAAAGGGCCAGCAAGCAGCAGACAGGCAGGCGAACACAACACCACCAAGTCGGCCAGTCCACAGCACTTCTCCAGGGCAAGACTCCAGCAAGCAAGGCAAGCAGCAGGGCTAGGGCAATCCTTCCAGGCAGCAGCAGCAGCAGCAAATGAAACCAGCACACCAGGCAATCCACCGAAGACGTCCCGAACGAACCAGCAAGAAGAAATTTCAGACCTTAAGTAGTAAGTACCGTACCGACCTTTTAGAGCAGAGAGTAAAAGGTAAAAGAGTAGCTAGCTGGAGCACCGCTTTTTATCCCGTAATTTTCGTGGGCTTTGCGGGGATTTGGCTTGCAAATGTAAGTGTTGATTGGCTGCTTGCTGCATGAGCTTCTTCTGCAGCAAGCAGCCAATCAACCGAGAGTCCAAGACGGCAATGTAATTTTTTTTTTTTTGTCAAACGCGCTGACGTCGCAAACTACTTACTATTTCCGGACTCCCAGAGCAAGAACCAGAGAACTGGAGTGCCCTATTGATTTCCGGGCACTCCGGAAAAAAAACGGAGGGGTGGCAACGCTACATGCACACAAGTACATTTGCTATGTGAAACAGTTTTGCTAGATTAAGGAGGCTGTGGATATGTGTTTTCATATGCAGCTAGGATTATCAGTGAGATGTTGTTTTAGTTTTCTTTTAAAGGAGATTATGTTGTCTAATAGGTTCATAATTAGGTACTAGGCTAATTCTGTAAGTGATGATGGGAGGGTGTTCCACAGCTTAGTGATGGAATGGGAAAAGAGGCAGCTACCTGCTCTTTTACTAGGTTTTGATACTTTAAGTAGTTTAAATCTCTACTTAATAGATTAGTAGATAGTACTTAGTAGGTAAAAAGGTTGCCTACTTAGTAGGTTAAGTCTGTTATAACTTTCTTGGTGCTTTTGCTAACAAAATGAAATATATATTATTTGAAAGTGTTTTATGTTATTTCAAATAATTTTTGTCAGGCTCTTAAATGTATCAGTGGTGGAAGAGGTAGCACACATGCCTTTGGTACAGAAAGCTGTGGATTCTATTGCTGGCACTGTAATGCAGCATAAGGTTTGTGCTGCACACGTGAATGTGCCATCCATCATATGGGATGTTAAACTGAGGCTCCATCTGCTTGAGCTGCTGGAAGCTCAGGTGGATCAAAAGACCCCATGGCACCTGTTGTAGAGAATATGAGAAGTTCCCCAGTGCGCTGGCCAAATTTCCCCTAGTAGTATAACTACAACCTTGGCTATCTTCTGAAAGACACAGCTAGCCTAGTGGGACTTACCCAGTCAACAAAGCATAAATAAATAAATAAAATAAAAATAAATACATGTAAATTATAAAAATGCGGATTTAGACTCCTCAATCAAATAAATAGCATTACTTCAAAGCCTAAAAGAGTTGAATAAATTGATAATAGACTGAAACATGTATGCATGACCTTTAATTCATAACCTATGCATGACCTTTAATTTATAACCCGACTTGCTGAAAAAGAAAACTGCCTAACAAGCATGAAAAAAATTAAATAAATAGAAAATTGATATTATTTTAATTTGTTTTTTTAACTTTGTTGACTGGGTAGGTGGGCTGGTTTATAGATCATTTTTAGCAATTACCTGGACCAGTTAGGCATTCATATGTTTAAACAGTTAGTTACAATTCTTTATTTGTACAGCTCAAAGAAGTATAACACTTCATTTGTAGAACAATGACGTGACTTAGGAAAAATAATAATACAGTATGAAAACTTATAGGTTACAGTTCATTGTTTTGCACCTGAACTATCACAGTTTTTAGAATGATGTGGAAGAGTCAAATACTGATGACAATGATAGGCTATAGTTTAAGGAAAGTGGCTTATAAATTTATAGAAATAAGAGCTAGAAGATGCTAAAGAAGGAAGGGAAAACAGTATTTACATATAATAAATACATCAAACAGCTAAGCTGAAGCAGTTTAGAAAAAGCATTGCCCAGATGTACGAATATGAGTTAAGTTGTTATAGGCCTGATTTGACCACTCTAAATACATTGGCATTTGTATTCATTACTAAGAAACTGATGTAGCTCATTTTGAATGTACTCATTTCCTTTTTTCTCCATTTATCTTGAGGTACTCAGTTTCATGCTGCAGGGTCGAGTTTGAAAAAGCTTTTTATAGGTTCATAGGTAGGTACTAGGCTATTGGCCCTAGGGCCTATAGAAGCCTAGCCAAACAGTACCCTGGCTTTTGCCACCCAACAAAATTATTTTCCTGTGCCCCTGTCAAGCAGAGCCACAGAAGTGATCCCCGGGGTGAATTTCCTATCTCCCATCCAATCATCAAGATTTTTCTTGAAGAGTGCTAATGAGGAGCTTTGTTTGCTATAGATAGGTAGTTTGTTCCAGAGTATGGGAAGTCTCTGGGACAGGAATCTATCCCTCCAGTATGTTCTGTTTATTGTGGTGACAAGGTTTAGGTCCCTATAGCGTATAGCTCGGAGGGATTGGGATTTCTTTACGTGGAGCATGTCCAACAGCTCTGGGTTTGACATAGCTTTGTATGTTAGGCAGAGATCGCCTCGGAGTAGGCGATATGCGACAGCGTAAAGCTGGAGTTTTTTGAGACGGTCTGCGTAGGGCATCTGTTTGAGTCCAGAAATCCTCTTTGTGAGGTATTTCTATGGCCTTTCCAGTTGTTGTAGATGTCTTGTGAGGTACATACCAAAAGGGGCATTGTACTCTATAATGGGTCTAATGAGTGATGAGTAGAGGGGAACAATAACCTCTTTTTTCCTGGATGAGAAACCTTTTGTGATAATGTGTGCCATGTAGAAGGATTTCCTGACTACTGTGGCAATGTGATTATCAAAGGAGAGACTACTGTCCACCTGTGTCCCAAGGTCTCTTATCATACTTTCAGTGTTAAGTAGACTACCGCCTATGTGGTAGTTCATGGGTACAGAGTTTTTATTAAAAGGGATGACAATACACTTTTTGGCATTGAGCTTGAGGCCATGACTTTGACACCAGGGATCTGTCTCAGTGAGGCCCTTTTGTAGGATGTCCACATCGTTAGGAGATTTGATCATGCATGCTGAATAGGATCTTAACAAAATGGCATTGTCTGTTGAGGAGTGCATGAATTAGTTTACCTGTGCAGTGCATGCAATGAAGGTGGGCAGAAAGAACCAAATTTGTTTGAATGTCAATCAGTCAAGTAAAATAGTAGCCTTAGCTGTTAATGGTAGCCATTTAGATTTTTCTAGAGAGATGCGGTGATATTGTCTAGGACAACAAGGTTATAAATCTGCAGGTCTTATTTACATTTACTTGTGCAGTTTCTGTGCAGAGTTTACAGGAAATAATGGTAGACAGTGTTTTATTGTAGGCCTTATCATTTGTAAAGCTACAACTTTCCCAGCTTCACTGAGGAGTATAGGTGACAGTATTGGTATATTAACCTAAGTTTATTGAGTGCTACTTTTTTGACTTTTTTAATTTTTATTTTTTTTGTGTCTGCATGTGGAACAAAGCTGAGTTACCAGTCAAAAATTATATCTCCATACTGTTGTGACCTTAGGCAGTAGATTGCCTTTAATTTTTAATGTGGGAATGGATTTAATTTTCCAAAAAACATAGTAGTTGTTTTTTTAACAGTTTAATACAAACTTCATGTAAGAAAGTCAGTTCATTAATAATCTGAAGTCTTGGAGCTTTTCTTGTACTTTGTTGCACAATTTACCTGAATGGATTATGATGATATCATCTGCATAAAGTATACAGTTATGGGTTGGTAAAACAAAAGGCAGGTTGTTAATGAATATGGAAGAGAGTATTTGATTCAAGATAAAGCCTTGATGTACTCCTGCTGAAAGAGTTCAATTGTTGGCAGCATTCTAGGACCATATGTAAAAAGAAAAGTTCTGTAAGTCAGTTATGAATTGAACCAACACAGCACAATGTCACCTATATCAAAACTGGCTTGTGTTTTAATTAGACATATATGGGTGACAGATTTAAAAGCACACTGAGGCTGTAGAAAAAGTCTGCTAAAAGGTGTTCTCTTCACTGGCATAAAGATAAAGTCAGTTACACTGAATAGTGCTGTTTTTGTGATATATGTATTGGGAAAGCCAGGTCGTTTGTTAGTTAAAATGTTATATGGACATGTGCTCCATTATCTGCATACATAAAAGTTCTTTCATTACCTTAACTACAGGACAACTAATTGAATTTGGCCTATGGTCAGAAGAGAATTTGGGTGTTTTTAACTTTGGGAATTGGAATTATGGTGTTGCGTTTCCAGAAGTATGCAATTATTCCATTTGGAAGAGTAAGAATATTGAGTGGGTATAGTATAGTAAGTTTTCTTCTAAAAACAAATTCATTCCTCAAATGAAGGAACTGAAGACCTTGAGAATGGAAGCAGAAGAAACAATGTAACAATTTCAGACTGCCCAAGAATATTGAAACAGCAAGTTAAATGTATAACAGCTTGGGTCAACAAATTTCTGAATCTACAAAAATGTAATTTTGGTTTTGAAAGAGAACACAGATCTTTAAATAAAATAAAGAAAAATGCCCTTTTATGAATCATGAGGTGCAATATGCAGATTGTCTTCATTAGACAATGAATTATTTGTTAAAGCTGCATGGCATAGCACTCCAATTCAAATAGGTAACAACACTTTCTGATGAAAAATGTCTATGGTGCCAACATTTCACAGAAAATAAAAACTTTCTGCCATCTGTTTACAATTAAATTTGTAATTCTTTGTTTTAAAGAGTACTGAACGGAGATTTGATTCTTTTGACTTTCATAAAGTATAAGATTTTCTCTGAAGAATTGACTATGGAGTGCTTGTACAGTTCACTCAGAAATTGAAAAGTGGAAAAATGAATCCGAATCCAAGAAGAATAAACTAGGACAAATTAGGTCAAAAACATTAATCTAGGATTCTGTATCTGTAAAAGTTAGATGACATGCACACTAGAGAAAAATATTTGTATCTGATCATTCATGTTTAAGAATGGAAAATGGTAATATGATTCTCTTTTCCCATATAAATTATATCAATTGTGTCAGATAATATGTGTAAATTAATTATTTGTTGCTAAATGAATCATCACTAAAGAAAAATGTGCTTACATTTCATTATTTTACACTTCACTTTACATTCTATTATCTTTAATACTTTTATTTTGGCTTTTATATACCTTTAAACAAATATAAAAATCATTGTGTTATACTGGAGACCAAGAAAGCATTTTATATGAGATGTAGTCATTCATACTTTTAAAAGAAGTAATGTGAGGTGCTGTCTCTTTAAATATAGTTTTCTTAATAAACATGGATATGCTGTTGCCATGGAAGTAAGCAGTAACCACTCATAATGGTTTACCCATTTTTAGGCATTTTAGGTATTACAGGACATGCCTCGGAACCTTGGCTGATGATCCCTATTTGAAACTCCTTCACCGCTGAGCAGATGGCATACACCACCACACTGCAATAGACATCGATCATCATCAAATATATTGACACTCATGGACCATCACTTCTGCCACATCTGGGGGAGTGCTATTGTAAGATATATGTGGCACATGCCATGTTACACTGCATTATAGCATACAAGCAGCTACAACTTTGGAACACTGCAGACATTGGACACAGGCTGCAGTGGTACATCCTTACAGTCAGACGTGGGTGCAAACAGTGCATCTGGTCTACATCTGTGGGCCATGACAAAAGACAATACAGAATACCACTGATACATATGTAAATATACTGAGGTATGCATTACAGGACACTGAATGGCCAAGCTGTACATCAGACATCACGTTACCAGCACAGGCCAGAAGGATGGGTAGACACATTGTCATTACTTGTAAAGGTGGAGTACAGCTTAGTAACAAGTGAGAGCAATACCCCATTCATGTTAGGCAGATTGACAAGTTAGCCATGCATGTTGGTAGCAGTGTGGATAGAGTCAGAGAATTATATCCCCCACTGTTGGGATGGTTTCTATGTTATGAACAGTGGTCAGATGTACCATATGGCACAGCTGATGCAGACTGCAAAAAGGTTGGTGAAGTACTTTGGGAGAATGTGCAGGAACCTGTCTACTTCCACCCTCAAGTGGGGGCAATAGATTGACAGCATCTATGACCCCAAGGATGGCCCCTCTTGAGTGTTGCACTAAGTGCACAGCACAATATAGGGATGGCCAAGAGCTGATGGATACAGAGTAGCATTCCTGCAGTGCAGCCAGATGAGTTTGGTATCCTAGAATATAAGGGTCCTGACCTTTGGGTCCAAGCAGCCATGTTGGAGGTGACAGTGATGCAGTTTCCAAAACACTGCAGGCCTCATCCATGACCATGCACTCTATCTGGACCCTTGTATGAACATAGTGGGAATTTGTTACTATTCTCATGGATGTACCATTGAATGTCAAATGGGTCTCCATTGCCTTTAACAGGAGTATTTGCTCAAGGTCACTATATGCCTAGTCACTCTGCATGCAATGTAGGCCAGGCCATGTCTTCTGTAGTGGCTGTGTTTCTTCATAAAGGCCAACCACTATAATCACATCAGACAAATGCATGTTACATTTAGCAAAATAGGCTCATCCTCACTACCTGTTCCCATACTGCAATATGCATGATATTAGTCTCAGCAATTATTTTTAAAGGTTTAGCATCAGCACTTCTTAAAACCAAAAGTGTAGATCAGTATGTGTGTATATACCTTTAAGAAGCTATCCAAGGGCTTGCATTAGAGTATAAATACTGAGCACATGCAAGCCTGACTGCCATTTTGTAGTTAGCTGTTGAGATGTGAGCATGTTATGTATGTAAGCTCTGTTTATTAGTTAGTGCATTCACATTTAATAATGCCGCTATCCATCCTAATGTGTTTGTATATATTAAAGCATCTGAATGAAACTCCAAGCCTTCTCATTATTTGCAATAGAGCTGAACAAGTGACCTGGTGTCAGAAGTGGCATGTCTAAAAGGACAAGGTGACAGAAGTGGCATATCTAAAGGAACATGGTATCAGAAACAGCATATCCAAAAGGACATGGTACCAGAAGCAGCTTATCTAAATGGGCCTGAAGTCAGAACTGGCATACTAAAGGGGCATGAAGTTTAAAACAGCTTAACGAAAATGATTTAAGGCACTTATCAAGATCCTGGTAGACTATACAGCAGTGGACCATCCCAAAACTATGCATACTTTGTAAAACAGGTCAAAAATGAATTTCAGGTATTAAAACTTGCTCAGCACTATTTCTTTTTGCATAATATGAAAAGGGGCATACAGAACATTCTAAATAATTTTACTATAAACAGATATATGATATTGATAAAAAATATTCAAATTACTACAGAAAATGTTTGAAATAAAGTCAGATTGCATAAAACAAATAAAATAAGGGGAAACAACCGCATTTTCGCAAAGTACACGTATTTCGTATTAAGCAAAGATATCCAAGTTTTTAGAACTGTATAAAGTGTTTGCATGTTTGTGCAGTGTTACAGTAAAGCTATTTCAAAAAGTACAGCCATTACAAGGCATATTTTGCAGAGTACAGCTATTACAAAGCATATTTTGCAATATAAAGTATTTTGAAGAATTTATTGTGTATTTGGATATTGTTACAAGCTCACAGAACAGTTTGTTCATACATAATTACAAGGGCCATATTTTCAGTGTGTTTGTGTATACTTTGTGGGCATGGCAGATGGATTTTGAAAACCCAGTCCACTTGTGTTTCACAGTAATATTGCTGAGAATTGGAGAGTGTTTGAGCAAGAGTATGATAGTTTCATACAGGCTAAATTTTCTGATAAAGATGACCATACAAAGGTATTTATTCTGTTTAATATAGCTGGGTCAGAAGCTATAGAAGGGGAACAGTCATTTGTGCATGCACCTGCTATTTATGCTGGAGAGGGGGAAAACCATCATATTGTTGTACAGGCTGAGTCAAGGGAGGACCCAGAGTGTTTAAAATTTAAATTTAGAGAAATGTGTAACCCCCAGACAAATGTTGCAATGGAAAATCACTTATTTTACACTTAAGATCAAAAGCCTGGTGAAACGTTTGCAGCATATATAACTGCCTGATAAATAAAGCTAAAATGTGTAGATTTGGTGACTTAAGGGATGAGTTGATAAAGGACAGACTTGTGTGTGGTAAAAACGATGATACTGTCAGAAAGATTTTGCTTTGTGACAGTGATTTAACTTTGAATAAGGCCATTGAGATTAGTCAGATATACGAGCTTACAGAAAAGCACACAAATATGCATACAAATGAGAGCAGCTCTAGAAGGCACAATGATAAAGCTCATCTTCATAGTATGCAGCATGTGATTAAAAGAAACAGGCCCAAGCACATGGCAGCTGTAACCCCTGTAGTACCGAATGGTAAACCCCGGAACTTCCTAAAACATTCCAGACTTCACAGAGCCTCAGTGAAGCACAAGAGTGTGTCAGCACACCGAAAGCATGGGCCCCAACCTAGTTTCATTGCCAACTGTCATAATTGTGGTGGAAGTCATGAATCTAAAAGGGAAAGTGTTTAGCATTTGGTCAACAATGCGACAAAAGTAATAAATAGAATCATTTCAAAAGATTTTGTAAATCAAAAGAATGCTGATGCTCTTTTATTAAAAGAGAACATTTTAAGAAATGAGTTGTTCAGTTAGACTGTGGCAAGCCTACTCTTTATGTTTATTGTGTGTCACTGCTTCATGAAATGGTCGATGGATATAATAAAAACCAAACCATTAGTCTGACCAAACAATGAAGGAAACCACCAGCAATAGCGAAAAACATAGTTTAATATCGCTTTCGTCTCAAAAGACTTCTTCGGATGGTGATAGAAATTGTTATGCACAAACGAATTCCCATACTAAAGGCATATTAGACATGGGTGTTCCCACACTTATCACAGCTTTTTCAAAGGATGCAAAAATTGTTTCAAATATTATCTATAAGAATTGGGCACTGCTGGCAGAAGATGCACATATCAACAAAAAGTTTGAAAAATTGCCACACATTATTTATGGGCGTGGCCAAAATTTAAAGGATATTAGAACTTCCAAGTAGAATTACAAAAAAGAACATGGGTATGTACAAATGTGGTCACTGCCATCAGTGCCAGCATATTCATGTGGGCACTAAAATAACCATTAAAGATGTTGAATAAAACGTATTAGGTAAATTTAATTGCGAGTCAAAGGGCATTGTTTATGCTGCTATATGCCAACAATGCCAATCCTTTTATATAGAAAAGACAGAAAGGACAGTGTGCCAATGCATATACGAGCATACATATCATATAAGTAAAGGTACCACCACAAATGCTTTGGCTAGGCACACATTGCAACATCCCACTCACAAATTTTTGTTTGCCATTGTGCACCAGGAACTATATAACAAAAGAGGAGGGCCATGGGCATTAAGGTTAGAAGAAAAGGAATTGTTGTGGCAGATTAGAACTTTTGCACACACACACACACACACACACACACACACACACACACACACACCCTGGCCTTAATGAATATGCTTCCATTAAATGCATTTTGAAACTTAAACAGCTAGATAGGTAGAGTGTGTGTGTGTGGGGGGGGGGGGTTAACACAAAAAACATAGCCCCAGGTATTTCATTTATTTAATTATACTACAAATGTTTCATATATATATATATATATATATATATATATATATATATATATATATATATATTTCTACTTAATACATTTGTATTTTATATTAATTCAAGTCACTAATTTAGTGTCTAGGTATTTAGTAATGAAACACAAAGTAAATAGTTTTCCATAGGAGGAAAGGAATTGAGTTGTTTATTTAATTATTCAATTGTTGTTTTTATATAATTGCTTTATTGTTTTATTTATTAATTGTATAAGTATATAAGTCATTGACTGCTTGTGTAACTTTGCCTGAGGAAGTTTGGATACTAGTCCTTATGAAAGCGCTTACAGAATACAGTTTTGGAAAAGGAGAACATCTGCAAGTTTTGCTGTCTTTTTGTGTTCACGAGTACTAGTTGGTTGTGTTGTTTTCAAGTTTCTGAAGTCATTTGGTCAACAATGCCACAAAAGTAGTAAATGGAATAATTTCAAAAGATTTTGTAAATCAAAATAATGCTGATGCTCTTTTATTAAAAGAGAACATTTTAAGAAATTAGTTGTTCAGTTAGACTGTGGCAAGCCTACTCTTTATGTTTATGGTGTGTCACTGCTTCATGAAATGGTCAATGCATATAATAAAAACCAAACCATCAGTCTGACCGAACAATAAAGGAAACCACCAGCAATAGCGAAAAACACAGTTTAATATCGTTTTCGTCTCAAAAGACATGTACACAGCAACATCCCCTTATATATCAAACCAAAATAATTACCTAATAAAACAATCAATTACTTAAAGTGCACTATCAAAAGGAATACAGTCATTTAAAGGCACACATCTAACAATTTAACATAGACAGTTAATTTTAAAATCTTCAGTCCTATGTTCTTCAGAAAACATTTAATATTCACCGAGTCATTAATACCAGGTTTTTGTCAGCCCCTAACCTGAGCTGCCACATAGTTTCTCTTTGTTCCAGTTGGTCCATATAGGACCCACCCTTATATTTCTAACTACATGTTCCAAAACAGCAAATAGAAACTTTTTAAAACCACTACATGTAATGGAATGTTTAAATAGGGCATTGTTGATGTTCTTAGATCTAATACAATAATAGTGCTCTTTATTTCTTTTACTCAGTGGTCATGTGGACATATCTACATAAAATTCATTTCACACAGAACAAACAGCAAGATATACTATGCCACTAGTATTGCAATTATCAAGCAGGGTAAAGCAATATAGGGTCCCTCTAAGATAAAACAACATGAAGAACAAAAAACACATTTATACATCCCCTTACAGCATCTGCTGTTGTCAGGGGAGATTTTATATATGGAGTCAAATTGTAAACATTTTTTTAAACAGTCAGTTTTTTATACACAAATTTGGGTCTATCACCTACAACTTGTGTTAATTCGCTATTTCCACAAAAGATGTTCCATTTTCTAGTAATAATGGACCTGATGTTAAATGCATCAACAGACATATCCAAAATACAAGAAGTGCTAAAAGTATTTGTGTTAGTATTGTTAGAACTTGAATTGTTAACACCTGTGACTCCATGTGGCATATTTGTAATAGTAGTAAAACCATTTTTCAAAATTGGTGGAATATCAGTAGCCCTTCTTGTTCTAATTTCATTAGCTAGTTTGCCAAGTAAATCTGAGGGGTAAACTCTAACCAAGAACATATTCTGTATAAAGCTGACTTCTGATTCAAAATCAGCTTCTTCAGAAATCATTCATGAAGCACAAAAAAACTGACCCTTCGGTATATTATTTTTCATAAAAACAGGATGGTTGCTCAAATAATACAAACAGCTGTTAACAAAAGTCTCTTTCCTATGTATTCCACTTGTAAAACAATTATTAGAAGTATCCCAAGTCAGGGTAACATCCAAAAAAATGCACTGATAGACCAGCATTCCCCAATATAAATTTAAAAAAAATCACTGGAATTATTACTATCACAAAAAGAATGAACCTGGTTTATGCCACCTTCCAGGATAAAAAACAAATCATCCACATATCTGCCACAAAAAACTACATGGTATTGCTCCATAATAGAACTGAGAACACTATGCTCCCACATTCCAAGAACTAGATTGGCGTAAGCCAGGCTGCAGTGGACCCCATAGCTACCCCTCTTAGCTGTTTGTAAATTTTCTTGTTAAAATAGAAATTAATTATTATTAAGCACTAGTTCTGTTAAGGTGCATAAAACAAATATGCTGTCAGAATGAAGGTGGACTACATTTCCCAAGAACTGTCTAACAAAATCAACCCTTTGATCATGGGGGATGCTCGTAAACAATAATTGGACATCCACTGTAAACAAAATGTTCTTCTTAGAATCAAAGGAATATACAGAACTAAATGTCCTAATCAAATCCAAAAAATGCCATGAGTCCTTAATAAATAAACCTAATTTTTGGACTAGTGGATTTAACATATAGTCAACTACTAAAGAAATACCTTCTGTGACTGAATTAGGTGAAGATACTATGGGTCTAAATGGGAGGTTTTTAAGATTTTTGTGAATTTTGGGGATACCAAACATGGTCCCCAAAAGTGGCTGTTCAACTAACATAAAATCATACATGTCATTAGTAATATACCCATTGACCCACAGATCATATAAAATATAACATATACTGTGATATGCCTTAAAAAACAGCTGTTGACTAACTAATGAATATTCAGTCTCAATGCTTAGCATATTTTCCATAGAGTTGACATATTTATCTTGTTCAAGAATTACAACCGAAGGTGGCTTAAAGACCTCAGTTCTTTTAAGGCTGTTCTTTGAGCTCTAGTAAGATTATAAAACTTATAATCTACCTTAGTATGAACAAGTTGTCTGATGCCTTCAGTGTAAAAAATTTCAAAAACACGTAAGTTGTTAGTTAAGGGGGGTGTAATGGTACTTGGTTTGGAAAACAGGCATTTATTAAACTCCATACTAGAAAAAACATAACTTAAATTTAATTTACGACAAAACATTTTTGAATCCAACAATGAGTGTCCTAAATTCATCCTTTTGCTAGGCACAAAGTTAAAACCAAGCCCTAAAACAAATAACTGATCAGAAGTAAATGAATAACAAGACAGATTATAAATTTTTTCATTCAAAAAGTCAATATTAGAATGTTCAGTAAAGGCAGTTACTTTTTCTTGTTCCTTGTGGAAGTCTTTCTTGTTGACACGTCGCCCGTCACGTTCTGACATAAAACAGGTATCTTCTCTAAAGGGACTTGCCCTGCACTAACTGAAATCTGACCAGAACCATTAATTTCATCCTGATCATCACCAGAAGTATCAGACATATCATTCATATCTAATGTATTCTCAGCAGGAACAACACCAGCCGATTCACTTGTGGAACAGTCAGAATTCAAAATCAAACAGGAAGTGACATCACCACCTGTCTTAATAACTTCACTAAAGGAAGTAGGAAGAAGAACAGAAGCTCCTTGGTTTCTATAGTGACCCCTATGTTGGTTCTGTGTCTTAAAGGGGCCAATAGCCTTTTTAACATCAGAGAAATGGGGAAAAGCAGTATTGTTGGAATATGAATCAATGTCCCGTTGTAACTTCTTTAGCTTTCTCTGTCTTAAACCCTGCTCAAATTCTTCCATAGAAAAAAGCAAAGCCGAATAGTCCTTGTTTAAACAGGGTATATTTCTTATAAGCTTCTGCAAAGAAGCTTCTGTCTTAATAATATCATTACGTACCTCTTCAATTCATTTCTTATTGCAACCAACCAGCAATTTTAAGAAGTCAAGCCCTGTTTTAGAAAAAAATGACACCAATTCATAAAAGAAGGACTCAGTTGGAAGTACACCATTAGGGCATTTAAAAAAATGCAAACCCTTAGGTACTACTCCTACTTGTCAAATGGTCAATGCAGTAGATTTAAGGGCCAAGAATGAAGTATTTTATACTGTTCAGATAACTGGCAAACCCACAGAGCTCAAAGATGACACAGGTTCTAAGTGCAATGTTAAGTTTGCAGAAACATTTGCCAGAGTATGTAAAGGTGAAAGGCTTGATTAGGCAAGGTGTGCGCAACATGTTGCTTACGTAGGTGAAGAAATTCAAACCGAAGGCTCAGTAGTCCTTTTGTGTTACTTCCAGAGTAGAAGCTATGACTTTCTATTTTATATAGTCAAGAGGCACGTTCAGTCATTGTTAGGGCTCAGACACTCATTGAAAATGGGACTTGTTAGAAAAATATACATTTAAATATATGTGAAATGCTAGTTTAAAAGCAAGTAGTATGTAATGCATTTTTATTCTATTAATGATATAATAAAAAGGCTGAATTCATGTGTAATTGCAAGTAGTTTTGAAACTGCAGTGTGGCTTGTAGCAAGCTGACCTCTAACCCTGGCAGCTGCCAGCTCAGCAAGTCTTAATGTTTATGCTTTTCACAAGTGATTATCTGCTGGGTCAGGAAATTAAATATGTGAAATAATGAAATCTTCTGCTCTTTCCTGCTGGGATGATTTGGCCTTGTGTATGTGTTACTAAGATAACATGCAGCTGTTGAGAAAGTGTTACAGGGAACAAAGAAGTGTATTACAAGACTGAATCTGCTATTGTATTCGGACTAGTTTGAAGCCTTGAAGTAGTAACTTTACAGTAAGACATTATGTCTGACCAGGTGGATAGCAAGGCCGTATTGTTACCAGAGGAAAACTTTTTTTAAAATATACAGCATCAGCATTAATCAATGAACAGAACATTGTAAGCTAAAGTGATGTAGATGCCCTGTGACATACCACGTCAGTAAGGTGGGCACAACTTGAATGTAAAGACTATAAAATTGTATACTTCCTGTTTCATGTCAGACAAAATTCTGTACTTGTACGTTTTTTGCCTCCTGGTGTACACTAGTAAACTTTTGAACCTGAACCTCCTGTGTATTGAACTCTTGATTTTATTTAACAGGACTGCTTTCATTTAATAAGGAAGCTCATCATGTTAGCTTGAAAGACCACTACTCTAATTTTGCCCAGCACATTTTTTCTACCTGTGGTGTGATAGCTCATAAGAAAAGCTCAGATGACATCATAATATGTATTGCTCCATGAGATTTGAACAAAGCACTAAAAAGACTTCATCATCCTATGTGCACAGTTGAAGAAGTCACAGCCTTGATGCCAAATACCAGTATTTTTTCTGTCTTAGATGCAAAGAGTTAATTTTGGCAAATTCAGTTTGACAAAAAAATCCTCATGGCTCACTACTTTCAATACTCTGTTTGGCAGCTACAGATTTTTGAGAATGCCATTTGAGATAAAGTCTTCAAGTAAAGTCTTTCAGCATGCAATGGAGCAAATGTTTTTCTGGGTATCCTTGTGTTATTATAGTAGATGACATACTAGTATAGTAGTGGGAGGTCATGATGAAACAGAACATGACAGAAACTCAAAAATGTTCTATAAATGGCATGTCAAGTGAATCTTAAGCTCAATGCAGGGAAATGCAAATTCAGGCTACAAAAAGTGCCTTATTGTTGGTCATTTACTCACAAGTACAGACTTGTGACCAGACGCTTCAAAGCAAACAGCCATTCTCGAGATGCCAGCTCCAGACAATGTTCAGCCCTGCAACATTTTCTTGGCATGGTCAACTACCTAGGCAAGTACATTCCAGATTTGCACCAACTTTCAACACACTCAGAGAGCAGACAGGTAAAGATGTATCCTGGTTTTGATTAGAGCAACACCAACGAGCATTTGATGTCCTGAAACAGAGAATTGCCAGTCCACCAGTGATCAGGTACTATGATCAATCCAGTAACACTTTTCTAGGATACTTCAAAATTTGGACTTCATGCAGTTATTTTACAAGAGGATCAACCTGTTGCCTATGCATCAAGAACTCTTACCCAAACTGAACAAGAGTATGCCCAGATTGAGAAAGAGCTTTTGGCAGATGTGTTTGCATGTTCAAAGTTCCATGATTATGTTTATGGTAGACCTATCCAGCTCGAAATAGATCACCAACCTCTAGTCACCATCATGAGAAAGCCAATGCATTCAGCTCCAGCCCGACTGCAATGCATGATGCTGAGATTGCAAAATTACAATTTCAATCTTGACTACAAGAAAGGCAAATTTCTTTATCTTGCTAATACATTATCCATATTGCCCAGTAACACCACAGAACAGAATGACAATCAAGATTCTCAATTGATGGATGATTTTGATGTTATGGAAGTGAGAAATTTTTCTTCCACATGTCATGAGCTGAGAGAATACACAACCACAGATTCAGTGTTACCAAGGCTCAACCACTTTATCAATCAAGGATGGCCATCAAAGCAATCCAGTTTACCGCAAGAACTGCAACCTTATTTTCCATACAGAGATGAGAGTTTGTCTGACAAAGGTATCATAATGAAAGATCTGAAAGCAATTGTTCCAAAATCCTTGCAACAACAGTACATTACTATCTTGCATCATGGTCACCCAGGAACTGAATCTACCAAAAGAAGAGTGAGAGAGAAAGTATTTTGGCCTTCTATGTCACAGGACATTGAGAGAGCACTTTCTTCTTGTTTAGTATGTAATAGTACAAAGCCTCATCAACAGAAAGAACCACTTCAGCTTAACCTTAGTCGGCAGTAGCCACTGATATCTTTGAGTGAAATGGTCAACATTATTTGGTCTTAGTAGACTCTTACTCCAATTGGTTTGAGATTGACTTACTTCCTAACCTACCATCTAGTACTGTCATTACTAAGATGAAACATTATTTTGCAGTGCATGAAAGTCCACACAAAGTTATTTCTGACAATGGCATGCAGTTTACAAGCTGACTGCTGAAAAGATTTGCTGAAGAATGACAGTTTACTCATGCCACCAGTAGTCCAGAGTACCCACAGTCAAATGGTTTAGCAGAACATGCAGTTCAAAGTGCAAAACAGTTACTGGAGAAGTCTAAACGAGACAATACTGATGTTTTCCTGAATCTCTTGAATCTCAGAAATGTTCCTAGTGATAAACATCTTGGTTTGTCTGCTCAGAGACTTCTGTCTAAACAAACCAGAACCACATTACCAATTAGTAGTCAAGTAGTTAAGAAAGGAAGATAAAGGAAAGTGAAATGGAGAAGCAGTTAAGTAATACATCTAGAAGTAATATGTGACATTTTTTAGTGACTCAAGTAATAAGTAAGACTATGATAGAGAGGAAGCATAGTAGTAGTTAAGATGAAATAGTTTCAGAGATGAGAAGTATAGTAGTTGTTAAGATGAAATAGTTTCAGAGATGAGAAGGTAGGTTGATTCAAGTAATAAGGGATAAGTTGGTCAGTCAGGTTTAGAACAGGGGCACATCCAATGTGTTTTCAGGAAGAGTTTCAGTTTATTTTTAAACAGAGTAATAGCGGGAACTGTGGTAAGTTCAGAGGAAAGTAGGTTCCAGGTTTTTCCAATAGAATTAGAAAAAAGAGAGTCTCCAGCTCTATTGTTTGATTTATTGACATATACAAGAAGTTTTTGTGAAGATCTTAGAGATTTCAGGTTATCATAGGGGTGAATAAGGTTAGATAGGATGGGTGTTTTTGCAGGTTGATAAAGTATTTTGTGGACGATGGCCAGTTGATTAAATTTCAGCTGCTGCTGTAGTTCAAGCCACCCTAGATGCTTTAGATTAATACAGTGGTGTGTTCTGTATGGGTTACCTGTGGCAAATCTGGCTATGCTATTATAGGAGTTTTCTAGTTTCTTAAGGTTATTTTTTGACATATTGGTAAATATGGGTGAGGCATAAAGAAGGGTGGAGATTAGATGGGTGTGGGCAATAGTTATTCTAGTTGCAGGAGTGAGGAAGGATTTGATCCTATAAAGAGAGCCTATTTTTTATTAGTAGTTTTCAGAATGTTGTTGATATGGGCATCAAAGTTTAGGTTATTGTCTGTGGTGATACCTAGTAGTTTGGTAGCTAGATCTTGGGATATGAGTGTACCATCATTGGATGATACAGTGAAGTCTATTGGGGGAGATTTACTGGAAGGTGTAAAAAGGAGAATGTTAGTTTTTTTAGGGTTTAATAGGAGACAGAGTTTTGTAAACCATATTTCTACAGAGTTAAATATGTCTTGAGAAAGGGAGTGACATTCTGATACAGATGTGGTTGAGCATATAAGTGTGGAGTAATCAGCGTATTGTATACATGTAGCTTGGGGAACTACTTGGTGAAGGTCATTGATGAATATAGAAAACAGGAGAGGGCCCAGTATGGAGCCTTGAGGAACACCAATATTAACAGGTAGATGGGTAGAAAGAACTTTGTTCCAGAGCACAGCTTGATGTCTGTATTTAAGTAGGAATGGAACCATTTTATAGCTAGTGGGTCAAGAGACAGAGATTTGAGAATGTTTATGAGTATAGTGTGATTTACCATGTCAAAAGCCTTGGACAGGTCAGTGAAAAGTGCTGAGGAGAGCTTGTTAAGATTACGGTTGTTATTGATAGTGTCAGTAAAGGAAAGGAGTGCAGTAGTTGTGCTATGGGAAGGTCTGAAACCATGTTGGCAGTTGGAAAGCAGGTTATTATGGAGAAGGTGGTCTAGCAATTGCCTGTGGATACATCTTTCCATTATCTTAGATAAAGGAGAAAGTAGGGCTATGGGATGATAGTTGGAGAGTTCAGTGGAGTCTCCCCCCTTATGAAGGGGAATAATATGAGAGACTTTCCAAAGTTTGGGGATATATCCTTCAGTGATGGTTCTATTGATGAGAATGGAGATGGGGTAAGCAATAGATTTGGCTGCTAATTGTAAGTATTCTGCAGGTAGTAGGTCAGCAGAAGGAGTGCATGGTTTTAGTTTTCGGATAAGGGTGAGAATAAATGCTGTGGGGACAGGTTGGAAGAGAAATGGAGGAGGTGGGTTAGAGTCAGAATTAGATGTTGTTATGTTTTGAGGAGAGAGCTGACAGGCAAGAGTTTGAATTGCTTTGGTGAAAAAGGTGTTAAAGGCATTAGCAGTTTGTTTAGGATTGTCTTTGTCAGTGCCTTGAGGGTTAGGTGTGATAGATTGACTTGGATGTAATAATTGATTAATACTTGACCAGAACATTTGAAGTTTATTCTGGTGGATCTGCTGAAATTGTAGGTAATAGTTTTTTTTATCAAATAATAAAAAAACTATTACCTACAATTTCAGCTTTTTTTGTTTCATTTCTCAGTTGTTTGTAGTTTTGGAGGTCAGCATGGTTTTTAGTTAAGCGTGATTTATTCCAGTATTTATTTCTGAGACGGATTTTTTGCTTGGTTTCCTTAGTAAGCCATGGAGCAGATTTAGTTCTTATCCTGATAGAGCGGGTAGGAGAATGGTGGTTGAGTATGTTTAGGAAATGAGTATCAAAGTAATCAACAGCTTCATCAAGAGAAAGGTGTTTTAAGGGGGACCAATTACATGCTTTAAGTTCACTTAGGAATAGATCTAAGTTGAATTTTTTCTTAGTTCTAATTGCCCTAAATATGGGTTGAATGGGTGGATTGGCTTTGAGCCTGATAATGTAGGTTAGTGAGTGGTCACTTATGTCATCATGGAGGGTTCCAGCTTCATAAGTCTGGGGTTGATTATTAATAAGTATCCAGTCTACATGGTGGAGACCTTTGAAAGTCCAAATGGGCAGTTCTTTATAATGACCATGGTGAGTTATCACTAGATGGATACAAAGCAGTCAAATATTGTACTAACTTTGGAATTAAGATCAACATTTGATAAGCTCTCTGTGAGATATTTGCAGGACGGGGTTACAGTATGGGCAATAGGGGATGGATGTACTATGTATGTGTTGTTATATGATATATATGCATGTGTGTGAATATGTGTGCAAAGCTCTCAGACTATTCTTATTTATGTATGTAAGTCATAACCCTGCCACTGTCCTACCCTCTATCTTCTACATTTACCTTATGAAAACCCTTTCCTAACAGAGAAAGCATGCATGAAGGTACTGTTAGGTTTTAGGGTTTAACTGATCAGAAAAGAAAAGTGCCTTCCTTTTCCAACCAGTGTAGGCTACAGACATTTAATTTTGAGATTTGTTAATTTCCTTCAACTCTTTCTTTACTGACACTATACAATCTCTAGCTACTCAACTTATCTCAGAAAACTCCAGCATTCCCATCGACTTACTCCACTCTTTCTCGAAATTCAAACTACAACCCATCTCTCCTTCTCTCATCTTTAAACTTATTCTAAAACTTAAGCCATGTACTCCATCTGCTGACCAACTTCCTTCCCAATTTCTCCAAAAAGCAGCTAAGGAAATTGCTTACCCTATATCTATCCTTATAAATAGAACAATCCAAGAAGGTACCATCCCAGATATTTGGAAAATCTCCCACATTATCCCCTTACATAAAGGCGGGAACTCTAATGATTATTCTAACTATCGGCAAATTGCTCTCATCACCCCAAGCAAAAATTATGGAAAAATGCATTCACAAACAACTTCTATGCCATCTCTCTCAACACAACCTAATAGCACACTGTCAACATGGCTTTAGACCATCTCATAGTACCACTACTGCCCTTTTATCCTTCACAGATACCATCAATAGAAACCGTAACAAAAACCTCCTCTCATCTGCACTCTTCATTGACCTCTCTAAAGCTTTCAACATGGTTAACCATACCCTCTTAATCAATATTCTGGAATCTCTCTCCTTTGATTCTCTGGCCTTAAAATGGTTCACATCATACCTCAGCAATAGACAACAAGCAGTCCTCTGGGAAAATCAAGTCTCATCCTTTTTACCTGTTACTATTGGGGTCCCTCAGGGCTCTATTCTTGGACCACTTCTCTTCTCCTTATTTATTAATGATCTCCATGTAGCAATTCCACAAGCCACTTGTATTCAATATGCAGATGACTCTACACTAATATGCTCATCAACCTCTCCATCTGAACTATATTCTCTTACTCAAGATGTTTTCAACACTGTAGAAACATGGTTTTCCAAACACTGTCTCCTTCTTAATTCTAAAAAAACAAAATTCCTTCTCTTTACACCCACTACTAGGTCTTCCCCCTTAGACTTCTCTATCTCTTCAAATAATGGTACTGTTATTCTCCCTGACACTACCACTAAACTTCTAGGAATAACCATTGATAATAATCTCTCATTTGATTACCATATAAACAATACAATTAAAACAGTAAACAGAAAAATAGGCTCCCTATACAGAATAAAACCCTTCTTAACTTCGGCAGCCAGAGCCAAGATTGCTCATTCCCATCTAATCTCAACCCTCCTATATGCTTCACCTATATTTACCAACCTTAAGAAAACCAACCTTAACAAATTAGCAACCTCCTATAATAACATTGCTAGATTTGCTACTGGCAATCCCTTCAGAACCCATCACTGTTCAACTCTTAGACAACTAAACTGGCTCGAATTCCAAAACCATCTGATTATCCCCCAACTCACAATTGCCCACAAGATATTTTTACCAACCCAATAATACCCCTATACTCTCAAAACTCATAGTCCCATATAATAATCTGAACTCCCTACGTTCTTCTAGCAAACTTCTTGCCAGCTTAACAAAGTCTAATAATGCAGCTGGTGGCTTTCTGTTTACCAACACAACAGGAAAACTCTGGAACCTACTACCCACTGAACTAACTCTAACTACATCCTTGCCATTCTTTAAACAAAAACTTAGAAAACACCTCCAAATGCACTGGCTATGCCCTTGTAGTAACCCTGACTAACCATCCTCTTCACCCCTCTTTCTTCCTCTTTTGCCATACTTCCAAACTTCTACATGCTTTTGACTTGTAAATAAGACTGACTCTTTCTAAACTCTAATCAACTTAGTGTTTAAATAATTCTATCTCATATGATCTATTGTATATAACTCTTACTATTCTGTTTTTGAGCTGTCTTAAGCTGTATTCTGCTCTCTGCACTGTTTCTCAAGTGTTTTTATCTATTGTACATAACTCTTACTGTATTATATCTGTTCTAGCTCTCTTAAACTTTACTCTGTTTTACTTTAACGTTTCTCCAGTATTTTTATCTCAAGAATGTATTAACTACCTGTTTTTATTTTGTTTTTTAATCCTTTTTTTTCACCATGTAACAATATTTTATACTTTGTGTATCTGTGTGGAGCTTTTCTCCCCGGGCCTCTACTGAAAATGAAAATATATCCAGCTAGACTAGCTCGGTCAACAAATGTAAAATAAAAAAAAAAATAAAAAATAAATAAATAAAAAATGTCCATGTTTGTATCCAATGTTTTGTGCATCCATATATCTCATGGGTATCTATAGTATATATGACATGTTATGTGGCTCACAATGCAGATAAATGGAAGCCATATTCCACTTTTCAACAGATGTTAATTTGCATCTGATCTTTGATTAATCATCATAAGCTCCGATGTATTGAAATCCAGTGTATAGCTGGATACTAAACTACATATGGTTCTTACTTTTCATGAAATGTCAGTACGTTGCTATAATTACTTGCATTGAGGATAAATACTTTAGTACCTGCCATGAAGACAGTTGTTTTTTTTTGGCTTTTTTCTGTTTCTTTTATGCATTAACTGTGCAGAGAATCATTAGTTGTATAAGATTTAACTGGGCACAGAATCATTAGTTCTGTGAGATTGCGCTATAATATTTATATCACATAGTAAAAAAGATGTTTGCTTTATATTTTCTACTTTTGATAGATCATATCTATTGAGCTGAACTGTCTATTGTAGGTGAGACTTAGGATGTGTTCTTTGACAGGTTTGCATAGACAGGTACAAAGTATGCAGGTAAAGAAGACATTAAGCCAATGATATAAATGTTGAAGCTGCTGGCAATGTCTAACCTACTTGGTAATCGCTAGACCTGACACACTGCTGAATGTCAGTCTCTTGTATTGTAAACGTGTTACGGTAACTGGCCACACTACTTGACATTTAAGATTGCATGATTTATTATTGCAATATTTATAGCATTTTAGTTAGCACAAAACACGAAGGCAGACTGCAGTATTTCAAGACCTCTAGATTTTATTTCTATTTTTACATACTTGATTTTTATTCTGTAGTATGCCTTATCAAAAGTTGTGTGACACATATTTGACTCCAGTTATACAATAACCTGTATTTAAGTATCTGAGCCATTTAACTATTCATCTGAATTGATATTCAGACATTCTGCTAGCATCTCCTTGCTGCCTGTAAGATGCCAAAGGCTTCAAGTTTACAATGCAGAAAAACAAAAAGCAAGAAAACAATGATTAAAAAAAATGGAAACCAAAAACATGCAGACTTCTTTATTTTATAACAAAAAGAGATATTTTTTCTTGCTTAGACTATACTGATAAATTGTAGATCACAGGGTTTAATACCAGCTCATTAAACATACCATGTGCTAACACACCATTAGTTAAACTAATGGATTGCTGTAGGTCATACAGCAGCCAGACGTGCAGGCAAGGGTTATTAGTTTTTATTAGACATTAACTGGGGAAAATTGATTACTTATTTTTCTGGAGTTCTAATTCTAATGTCCTTTGTAACTGAGAGTATATCTGCTTCATAAAGTTAGCACAAAATAAGTAGCTGCTTATCAGGTCAAAACAGCATGTCATACAGCTGTAAGCCATCCAGCTAATATGCCATTCATTTATTTGTTTTATACTGTTCTTATATAGCATGAAGATTACATTATTATTTTCTTAAATAATAACTGCTCTAGAGTTCTGGCAATATTATACATATTTATATTTATATTTATATATGGAGAAATGATCACACTGCACATACACGTTGACATCTGCAGTCTTGTGATTTATATGAAATGTTTAATACTGCCACATTTCAATTCTGCGTATTATATTGGCAGCTGTTATGCCTTTGGAGGTCTTAAATCAAATGAATTGTGGCATGAGTCTTGGGCATAACTGTAGTAAGCATCTGGATTCATCAGTCACCAGTTAAGCAGAACTCTTTAAATTCAAATTACAGCCATGTTAGTGGGTAAGTACAGAGTGAGTTCAGCTGACGGTGTCACTGAAGGTACTGTGGGAGGCAGAGATGTAGCTAGTATATCATGGAGGAAGCTACATGGAACAGCAGAACAGTGATAAATCCAAGCTACAGCATACTAACATTAATTGCACAAATATAGATAACTAGCATTGTCACATTAGTTCCTCAAAGCTGCTTGGCGTGGTAATGCTGAATTCAAGGATTTACAACATATTTTAGACTAAATAACATAGAGATGGCTGCATAGTACCACTTCAAACCACTAAAAAGGAAACATAATTAATATGGGACAGGCTTTTTCCAAGCAGTTTCATGAAAAACAAAACAAATGAGTGAAATGGCAAACATGTCATTGGGGATAACCATCTTAATCCACGTCAACTACATCAATGAGATAGAAGACTTACCCATATTTCAGAAGACTGCCACTGAAACCTACAGAGTTTATTTTTTGAGTAAACAAGTAAAACCATAGCCACATTCTAGAAGTTTGACACTAAAAGATACGCAACATACTTATTGTTAACCATGCTAACCCCAATGGGCATATGTGTTGCTGTTGTCTTGTTGGCAATGACATGACAAACTCCTTTCATCATGGAACATATCAGTGCTGTAGTTAGCAGTGTTAACTGCTGCTGTTAATGGAAAGGTGCATCTTGTGAACCTGAGAGACTGGTGACATCAACAGGCAGCTGATTAATAATTTCTGCTGCTATCTGACTTCCCTTGAGTTATTTTGTTGGGTCCTGCTACACTGGGCCAGTCAGAAAGCAGACTGCCAGATCAGGAATATGATTTAAATGAATTATTGGTCCCAAAGTCAGGTATAGGAGAAAGCAGTGAACTCTTTCTGGCCAGTGACTTCACATTTTATTTATTTAATTGTGTGTTCTTGGGAAATAAATACAATGTGAAGTCAATGCCCAGAAAGAGCTGACTGCTTTCTCCTAATGAGAATGGCAACAGTGTGTGCCGAATAATCATGTCAAAGTGTTATACTTATGAAGAAACAGTTACACTCCAAGGAAAACATCCTCTCATATCCAGAATACGGCCTTGCAAAACGTTATCGTGACTTGCACTGTTTTCTGCTAGTATTTTTACTAGTGTTTTCATTAATCTTTACTGGACTACATTTGTTTGTTTTATTATTTCCTATCAGCTGTGAATGTCACCATCAGCAGCCTACACACATTCACAGATTTCTGAAAAATGTCGGAAAAATCTAATTAAAGAACATAAACTGAACAATTAAAAATATCTTCTGAACAATAAAATCAGTTAAAACATACAATATCTTCAGGAAAATGTCTTCTTTACATCAGAGGTCTGTACAGTCACAGTCTTTACATCAAAACTATGATACATTATAATACAGAAAAATCCAGAATATTTTTCTGTAAATCTTGATAAACTTTTCATATCTTGAAAACTATACAAAACATATAGCACCTGTGCTGTGCTCATAAGACTTCAATATTTACACAATAGCAAGAGATTCCATTCTAAGTGCATTTATTGAAATATTTACAGAAATGTGAAGTATGCATGTTTGCATAACTAACAATAAAAATCACCCTCATTATCAAGCTCTACACCTTACAGTGCAATTGTTAATGCTGATTTTCTCCAACGTTATCTACGATTTTGACCTTATGTTATAACTTGTAAGTCAAATAGTTAGGAACCACTAATGTGCACATAGAATTATGGGGTCTATATTACCTTATCGAAAAACTTCTTCATCGAACGCCTCTTCATCAACCAATAAATAACAAGCTCCCAAATCTCCTAATGGCCACTTCAGTGAATTTTTTCCCCAAAAATATTACTTGGCCAACCAAAAACCAAACAAACTTTCAAACCCTACAAAGTGGGGGGCTGTGCCCCCTCAAACTCCCCTAATTAAATATACCAACTCCGAGATCCCACTACAGTGGGAAAAAGAGCAAATTCCCCGAGGATGGCCAGCATTTTTCCCCCCTGGGAAAAATTCTCTCAAGTGGCCATTCGAAGATTTGGGAGTTTGCTGTTTATGAATTGACGAAGAGGCGTTCAATAAAGATGTTTTTCGATAAGGTAATATAGACCCAGGAATATGACATACCTTCATTATGACTAGCAAACAACATTGCTGTCTATGTACAATGCACTCTAGTATTTTTCTGTCTCCCATGTGACATTTCACACTGTGCTCCACTCACTTATGTAAATATAATAACAAATGACAAACAGTGGTTACTATCTCCACTGCAGTGTACCGTAGATTAACAGTTTTAGCTGAATTTCATTTCCTACACCTTATTCTTTCACATGCTATCTATTATTAACTGGTAAGAGCATTTGTTTTTGAAAAATGTATTTTTACTCAAGTAGTCACCATTAGCATAATTGGATGCTACTTCCCTCCTGGCCAAAACATCCCTCCACTAGAAAACCTCCTCAGCTGGTCTACCCACCATCTCCCCCAAGAAACTATAATTTTAGGTGATTTCAATATTGACTGGCAATCCTGTTCTGGCAACCATTCAACCCATCATGTAAACCTTCATGGCTTCACCCAACTAGTCCAGTCGCCAACCAGGATAAATAAAAACTCCAGCAGGCACACTACCCTGGACTGGATACTAGTCAGTAAGAGCCCCCAGTCATATATAACAGGCTGCTTTTCAGATGATCACTCCCCAACATTCCTACTCAAAAAATACCTATACCAAGCTAAACCTGTCATCTACCGTCAAATACATAAAAAACTAAACTTTAACCCACTCACATTCATCTCATCCCTTAAAGAATGTAACTGGCATCCTCTAAAGTACCTCAGTCTTGATGACGCAGTTGAATTTTTTAATACTACCTTCCTGAGCATGCTTAATTACCATGCCCCCATAAGACTTTCCAGAACCAAAGCACAATCCTCCCCATGGCTACAGAAAACCACTAAGTCAGAAATGAAAAACAGGGATAAAGCCTGGGAGCACTGGTGCAAAACCAAAACCCCCTCAACTAGACAGAAATTCCTAGAACTACGCAATAGAGTCAAAAAGTTAATAAAACAGGACACATTCCAATACTACCAGTCTGCCCTAGACTCCTCCCAACACAGCCCCAAACAATTCTGGTCCTCCATAAACTCCATCCTCCACCCAGGTAAAGTCAGTACCCCTCCTCCTAACATCCCTCACTCCTCCGAAAATATTGCTACCTCATTCAACACACACTTCACACAAATCATACTATCACTAGCTAAACAACACAACCCCCCTCAGCTCCATCCCACACCTTCAACTAGTAATCTCCCTACTGCCTTCTCATTTTCTCCTGTACCTGCCTCCAACATAAAGAAACTCTTAACTAAACTTAAGCCCACCAAATTAGCAGCAGACAACCTCCCAAGTGAATACTACAAATTGCAGCTGATGCTCTGGCCTACCCAGTATCCATCTTGATTAACCGATCTCTGTCAGAAAGTTATGTTCCCACACTGTGGAAAGTATCACACATAATTCCCCTCCACAAAGACGGCCCCACCACAGAACTAACCAATTACTAACCCATAGCTATTCTCTCCCCACTCTCCAAAATACTAGAGAGATGCATACACTCTCAGGTCTCAGACTACCTCCTTACTAACAACCTCCTTTCCAATACTCAGCATGGTTTCCGACCAAACCATAGCACCACCACTGCCTTACTCTCCTTTACTAACACTATCCTTCAGCATAAAAACAATGGCGATCTCTCCTCTGCTACATTCCTAGACCTATCTAAAGCATTTGACATGGTCCCACACAAACAACTCATCTCTGTCCTCAATAACCTATCCTTCTCTCAATCAGTCACCAACTAGTTTCAGAGTTACCTGTCTGACCGCCAACAATCCGTTGTATGGCAGAATGACATATCTCCCTGACTACCTGTTGCCATAGGGGTTCCCCAAGGATCCATCCTTGGATCCCTACTCTTCCCTGTTTTCACCAATAATCTAGCCTCTGCCACCAAACATGGCACACTCTTACAATATGCAGATGATTCAGCCATCATCTGCTCAGCCCAGTCCCTACCCAAACTGCAAAAAAGTCACACAGAAAGCCTTTTCCTCTGTTGAAACTTGGTTATCTGATGCCCAGTTAATAGTCAACCCAAACAAAACTAAACTATTCATCTTCCAACCCACCAAACATACTCAAAACAACTCTCACTTTAACATCACAGCAAAAGACAACACCACTATATACCCAACTGAACACACCAAATTGCTAGGAGTGGAACTAGACAATAAACTAAAATTTGACATTCACATATCCATGACCATAAAAAAAGTCCACAAAAAACTAGGAGCATTATACAGAAATAAGCAACTTCTCACTAAAGCAGCAAAGATTTCAATAGCGAATTCCCACCTTATCTCCACCCTACTTTATGCCTCTCCAATATATACCAACCTAAGGCAATGCGATCTAAACAAGCTAGAGACCTGCTACAACAAAATTGCCAAATTCGTCACAGGGGCATCCTACAGTAGTCACCACTGTCTCTCACTTGCTGAACTGGGCTGGCTTGAACTCCCTCACTTCCTTTAATGGTATCAACTCTCACTCGCCCACAAACTTGTAAACCATCCACTAAATGTCTCATCCCTCCAGAATCTACTCCAACCCTATCGCACCACCAGACTACTAAGATCCAGCAACAAAAATCACTTGCAGATCACTAAAGCCAATAACTTTGCTGGTGAAGCACTATTCTCTTGCGCCATAGTCAAATTATGGAACTCCCTCCCACCCACAATTATCTTCGTACCATCATGCACCCACTTCAAAACTTTACTAAAAGCGCACCTAAAAACATGCTAGCTATGCCCTTGCAACTCCCACTCTAATATCACCCACCCCATCCAACCACTACCTTTCTTTCCACCTCACTAACTATCTTGATTATAGCAAGCTCAGATACTCATAAGCCTAGTACTTATTATAAACTTCTTATTGTAACATTTGTTAATGTCTGTTTTGTACTTTGCAGATAAAGATTCTAGTTGTCTACTGATGTACTATGTTCTTCATCCGTAAATATGTTTGTAATTAATTGCTATGTTAATCAAATTGTTAATCGCTATGTAATCCAATGTAACTACTGTCTGTTTATTTTAACTCATTCCCTCCAGCAGAGCTCTTTTGAATGTATACTTTTATCTCCCAGTTGGTGTGGCTTCAGCCTTAAAAAAAAATGAATTTATCACCTTACAGTTCTAACAAATACTTATTAAAAGAGGTCATATATCAATACAATTGTATTTGCCATCATATATGCTTCAAGATAAAATATTCTGATAACTTGTGTGTAGCATGGTTTTGGATTTATTAATGCAAATATGAACAGGCAGTATTTGACGCCTAGAGGAGCAGTAGGAGGTAACTTCAGAAATGCCTGTAGACGTCACTCGGCTGTAATGAGTTAACTGTGGAGCTTTTCTTCCCAGGCCTCTGCTGAAAATGGACCTACGTCCAGTTGGACACTCCCGGTCAACAAATGTAAATAAATAAATAAATAATATCTGTACTGGGATCTAGGATAACTTGGCTTTCACCCAATTATAGATGTGCATTCTTATTAAAGAATAAAGTAGTGCATTAAATTAGCATACTCTGAAATTAAAAATGAGTTATAATCAAAGCTAGAATTAGGGATGTGATGCAGTCGACCATTCTTGCAGTCCTGCTTCTGCCACTGTTGCGCATGGGTCTTGCATTGTGCATCTGTCCTGCTATTATGTTCTACTACCCCTCCTCATCAGCATGGGTTTAAAATGCAGCCCCATCTGGATGGTGCCCTTTAGTCAGTAACTGAGTTGAGCAGCACTGCTACTTGCAAAAACCAAAAGGTCATTTCAAGTGCTGTGTGTTCGGGGAACAGTCTGTGTATATTTGACCAGCTAACCATTGTTTTAGCACATACTTTCAGTTACAGTTAAATGATAATTAGCAGAGAGAAACAAGTGGAATGTGGCACTACAGGGAGAAATTCTTTCACTTGATTATAGGCAAAATCAAAGATACATCCAGTCAAAAAGTAATAATACGACTAGAGGAGGGTAACCTTTTTGAATGAAATTGACCTCCTGTCATTTGATCATAATTAAGCATTTTCTGACATGGAATGTTAAGAACATGTGTGTGTGTGTGTGTGTGTGTGTGTGTGTGTGTGTGTGTGTGTGTGTGTGTGTGTGTGTGTGTGTGTGTGTGTGTGTGTGTGTGTGTGTGTGTGTGTGTGTGTGTGTGTGTGTGTGTGTGTGTGTATGTATACATGTTTAAGGTATGTGTGTATTTAATATTTTAAAATGTATAACCATGGGTAGAAGTTATTTCTTTTAAATCACAATGAAACATCAGAGGTACACCCAGTGAAAAAGGTGACTATTTTGGAAGACATTGGTTTGTGTGAAAACAGTTCACTACTACAGTCTCATGACTGCAAAATAAAGCGATCAAAGATCTAAATTATCAGGTAAAAACATCTGGCTTCTACTGGCTCATGATTACAGATAACTGCTCATATATCTGGATTGTACGGAGATCTTTTGTGGATGCACTCCTTTCCCCTTGATGGGTGTGGGAGCCAGGTTTGAGAGTGTGGTAGATGTCACCATGGAAACACACACACAAACACACACACACACACACACACACACACACACACACACACACACACACACACACACACACACACACACACACACACATACACACACATACACACACACATATACATACAGCCAAAATATATTATTTGCAGAATATCTTTCAATTGTTCATAAGCTGGGATTCAGAAAGAATTCTGACTTTTTTAAATTTCTCCTAGTCTTTTGGGTTTCTAATACCATGATGGGACTGGACCCCATTCCTAAGTCAAAGTATATTAAAGCTCATGAAATTAGTATTGTTTCAGTCTATTATGTTAGCCAGAAGTACTCTTTGCAGTACCCTCAAAGTGCCAATACTGCCTCCTTCTGCAATTCATATGGAATAACATGCATCAGCAACATATCTAAGTATGATTGTACATTCCTTTTTATAAGACATGTTGCTCCTACTACTGTTGGAACTGTCTGGGTATCCTTCTTCCACATTGCCCTCATTTCTGCCCGCTAATCCTAGTATTTTATGACTTTGTGTCTCTCTGTATGTAAGACACTGTAGTCAATGGATGTAGCAATTTCAATGATCAATGCTACTTTTGCCTTCTTTTCATGAACTACTATATCTGGTTTTCTCACATCTGTTTTTTGAACTTTTGGTAATGGATGATCCCATGTGATATAAACTTCATCATTTTCTGTAATGCTTTGTGGTTCATGTTTTCAATGTTTTTCAGCTACTTCAATATTATAAAGTTTGCATACTCCCCAATGCAACAATCTCATTTTATTTATTTAACATTTGTTTACCGGGAAAGTCCAACTTGGAATTAAACCAACTTTCAGTGGAGGCCCGGAAAGAAACGCTCCAAATGCATGTCTTTGTAATGTGGGAAAACGGAGTACCCAGAGAAAACCCACATGAACACAGAGAGGACATGCAGACTCCACACAGAAGGTACTCCAGCTGAGAATCAAACTGGAAAACCTCTTACTGTGAGGCAACAATGCTACCACTGCACAATCTTGTCACATTGGCTTTCAGTATACAGTCCTTCCACCATTAGTATATCACAACCAGCAACAAGATGTGCGACTGTTTCCAATTGTGTTTTATAAAACCTACATTTGTCTGTTTCTCCCACATGTTCAATGGACTTTGTAAACCAACATGTACGTAGTCCACTATCTTGAGCTGCCAGTATTAATCTTTCATCTTCTGGTTTAAATTCACGTCTCCTTAACTATTCCTGCATTTGATACTGATCATGAGGTTGTTCAAGAGTTTTCTATACGTGAAACTATATTTATCTATTTTCCAGTTTCTTGCCTTCTCATCTGAACCTTCACCTTATATTCTTCGTTTTGTTTTTTGGCACATTCAGTTCCTGCCTGATTTTTATCTACTTCTGGTTTGATTTCCATTCCCACTTGACAACAATATGCTTCTGTTAAACTAAGCAGGGAAGCCTCTCAGACTTATTCTCCTCATGTTTTAAAACTTTCACTTCGTTTGGGTCTTGTGAGGTCAGATATGTATGCAGTTCTATGACTGCAAATCTACACATGTAATCAGTTTTGAGGAGGACCATCCCTCCTTCTCAAACACAATAGGCAAAGCCTGGACCTCTCATCCTGACAACCTCACTGCAGCTCTTCTTTTCCCTGTTTCAATCCCAACTCAGAACTCACCTCAAAACTCACTGGCTCTGCCCATGTACTAACCCTGATTAGTTTTCAGTGTCCCACTAGTACTCTCCATTCTCCTTCAAACAAATCTTACACTAAATATTTTTTATTCTCATGCATAATTTGTATTCCCCTAGTCTGTATTTAATTTCTAATTCTTGCTTCTGTAAGAACATGCTAATGATAATACGATACTTATTTTATTTTGTTTCTCAATTTAACTACTAAATTTGTAAAGACTGATTTTAATGTCTGTATTTGGAGCTTTTCACCCCGGGCCTCTGCTGAAAATGGACTTATATCCAGCTGGACCAGCCTGGTAAACAAATGTAAAATAAAATAAAATAAAATAAATAACAGGGAATATATAGTCCTGGTCTACACTGATTTTTACAAATTAATTGTTAAGCATGAAGTATCCTTCTTGTTTTCCTGTCCAACCAATGTAATACCTTTTGGGGCCAGTTAGTCACTCTAAAATTGTAAGTTAGGACAAGAAGAGCATGAGTGTAAACTGCTGTGTCAAAACTGGGTAGTTTTCACAATTATGAAAAACTGTGATTCAGAGGCAGATTTACAACAATGAGGATAAACCTCATGATTGGATAATTTCATGTTCCTCCATTACTTGTGCTAATGAGCACATACCTATGGAAATCACCACTGGTAGTCTGCAACCCATGCATTTCTTTATCACTGGCACACACCCCCCCCCCAATTCATTATCTCTGACACATTCAAAGACACACACACACACACACACACACACACACACTTGAATACACCCCCACAGGTCTCAACCATCTCAGATTTTACAGAACACCCATGATTTTACCTCTCACATTTGCCATGCCCTTCATCATGAAAAAATGCACAGTCACTAATGCAAGACTTTAGTTTCATACTTCTTATTCTGTAGTAAATGTTTCATGCTGCAAAAATGTATTGTTCTATTACATTTTTAATTTACTTAAAAGTAATATTTCAGAAGTGTCAGTGATATCTAGTGTCCACTAACCCCCACTATTACAGCCTTTGCTTGTTAATCTAGGTGGAGTTGAGAGGCATGGAAACATTACTCCCACATACAAAATTATTCACATTCTCACCCCCCACACACACACACATACACATACACGCATATATATGTACACATTCCTCCATCACACTCACTTCCTCAACCATAAACACACACACACACACACACACACACACACACACACACACACACACACACACACACACACACACACACACACACACAAGCCCACACACTTACCCACCTACCTCCACCTCTCAGCTAAACTCTCGTTGGAGAGGTGTAGTTTTCAACTGCTCTGCAGTTTCTGTCATTCAAAATAATGGGTGATTGCAGGCTTTTGGCCATGTGAATTTACAGAACTGAATGATTCTCTGACTCTCTCAGCTATGTAAATCCCTTACAGCATGAATTTTCGGGGGAATGCACATGGCTAATTATCATGTGCTTCTCCCCAAAATGCCTCATCCCTGGGATAGTCTAACATCAGTTACATCAGAAAGTTATTATTCAAGGGAATTTAAGTGAAATCTCAAATACTACCCAGAAAAATAGAGTTTCTACACAGATACTTGGACATCTTAACAACGAAACGAGGTGTACCCTTTAATGAAAGGAAGTGTCCCCTTTCGGAAGGTGCTTATTGTTGGGGATGGTAGTCTGTATGCAAAATGACCTGAGAATTCTTTCATGAAAGAAACGAAGACACACCTTGCAGTGTAGTTTTCAAACTATTATAATCCAAAAACATACCTATCCTTTTTTTTCATTATTAAATTCTGACAATTTTTAAATGCTCGTCGGATTATGTTTGCACTAAACATGTCCTTTCTCTTGGAGTAAAGGGATACTCAAATATACTTTTCTCATTGCTTTGACAAACAAATTCTGAATTAGTTCTGATGTTAAGTTTTCATAGCATTGAATTATTCATATAGAAGGGTCGGAATGGAGAGATGATAAAATCAGCAAGCAAAGGAGAGAAGTATTGCTGGAACTGAATTCATCCTTAAGTCTTGGTGAGTACTTTCATGAGGTGGACCATATTTCTAGAAAATCTCACCAAGATGACACCGATATAAAGATTGCATTTTACACAGCATATATCATGGACAGAAGTAGGGTAAAATAAAAGAAAGACAGCTGGGTGCATAAATCCCAAGATAAAAAAATGCTCCAGACTGGTAGGTGCACTGGTGCCAGCAATGGAAAGAATGACAGTGTAAATGCTTCAAAACAAGGAAACATCCTACTATAATGGGTTTAAGCCTGGCTCAGGGGGATGATACCCCCTGCTGCAGAAGGAAGTAGAAGAATAAAAAACACAAAAACCGACATGCCAAAAGAGCCATAAAGATGGGGTGGACTACTGAGGATATGAATGAAATTATGTATTGTTACTTTTATGCAAGAAGCCCAGAATTTCTGGAAAGAAAATATTCAAAAAAATTAAGGCAGAAATTACAGGAAAGAAAATGCATACACAAGAAAAAACTATCAAAAGCTTTAAATTCAAATTTGTGTTCGTTAATGAACAGATTGATGAAAAAACATTATATAGACCAAAAAAGCTAGGGTCATGTGGAAAAAAATGAGACTGAGGAAGTGCAAAACATAAACAACAAAACCTAGACATTTTTAAATATAGAAAAGAAACATGGGAAAGAAAGAGAGATCTGATATGGTACAATATTTATGCAAAGAAGAAAGCCAAATTAATTAAAGCAGCTCCAAAAAAAAATACAGGCAAAGACAGCCAGATAAGGAAAATTTCACAATACAAAAAATAGGCTCACAAAGGGAGAATGTAGACCAGAAGACTAGGGAAGTAGAAGCTTAAGTTATGGAATACCTGCAAAGTGAAGGGCTTAGTGCGCAAAGTCTAGCACAGGTTATGTCACAGCATGATAGCACAATGAGTTCCCAAAGTATGGAGAAACAGGTGGAGTGGGTGACATCGTGAAGAAGAAATATGGTCATAGGAAAGAAAAATGATTTAATATGGTGCGATATTTATGCAAAGGAGAAAGCAAAACTAATCAATACAAAAAGGCAGCACCAAAGATGTTTGAACAGGAGCACAAGGAAAGGCATCCATATATGGGAAATTTTACAATACAAAAAATATGAAAACAAAGGGGAAATAGAAAAGAGGATTAGTAATGTAGACATTAATGAAATAGACACTGAAGTTATGGAGTACCTGTGAAGTGACGGATTTAGTGTAGAAATCCAACTCTGGTAATGTCACAGCATGATGGAATAATATATCCCCAAATTAAGAAGAAACAGGAAGCATCTGATCAGTTGCCACATGAAGATACTCTGAAACCTTCAGTGAGAAGCCAGTGTAGAAGTTCAGCTGGAGTGTGGAATGATAGGCCAATGAGTTTCCATATGAAAGAGCAATGGATGACACAAGATGCAGCTGAAGAGAATATGTCACAGGAAGATGTTCTGGAACTTTCTGTAGAATGCCAGCAAGAAATGGAGAATAAATAATGTGCTCCCAGTTTAGAAGAAAAAGATCTAAGGGAAGAGTTGTTTGATTTAATAAAGATGGATAGACATATTAAGATGGATGAAAGAAATAGATTACAGAAAGTCAATAAGACCCAAAATGGTAGAAGTGTGAGAAAACAAATAAACACAGTAATCAAGACTATTAAGAGAAATTCCTCTGATATAACAGTAGTAAATAGGTTATGTTACTGTGCAGGTAAATTAATAAAGTCTTACCACTGAACATATAGGCAATAAGGGAAAGGAAGGAAAGAAATTAAAAGCTATCATGGAATTATCAAACAGAGAAAACTATAAAACAGTTAAGACAAGAAGTGTCACTGTTAGAAGAGTATAGAGAAGGGAATAGATCGATAAAAATACTTGGAAAGACAAATGTGATAAAGGCAATACATAGTATTAGAACAGACCAGGACATATCCACTATTGCAAATAATAAACTAAAATATCAGCACAGACAGAAAAACTTAGAAGATATGCAGAAAAGTATAAAATAAGTAGTTCATTGCTGATAGATAATTGGGAAACAAAGCAAAAGTAACAGAACCACCAACAAAAAATGAAGAAATAGATACATTTTAGAAAAGTATCTATAAAGACCCTGTGGAACACAAAGATGCTGAATGGACTGAAGTAGTAAAAAACTTTAAGAAGTTCAAATGTACATGATATGAAATGGGATGAACAAATAGCCAGAGAAACTGAAAGAAAATTAAAAAAAGCTCCTAACAGGAAAACCCTAGGCCAAGATGCAGTACCTGACTTCTCGATAAAAGTATTAATATCTTTACACAAAGATTTAGGCCTGAGTAAGGATTACTTATAAGCACACCTTGAACAGTCACCAACCTGGTTTACAGAAAAAATGATACTCTTCTTTAAGAGTGAACCTGAGAGCTATCCTAAAATGTATAGACCATTAACTTGCCCTCTAATTATGTATACACTATGTACTGGAATTGATGCTGAAAGAGTTTATAGTCATTTAGAAGAAAATGCAATCATGGCAAAAGAACAAACTGATAACAAAAGAAAGTCATGGATCAAAGGATCATTTGTTGTTAAATAAAGTCATAATACAGAATTGGAAAAATTGGAAGAAACTATGTATGATATGGATAGATTACAAAAAAGGCATTTGACAGCATCTCACATTCATGGATAAAGGACTACACCCTACATTGATCAATTACATTATAGTGACCATGAAACAGTGGCAACTTATCATCCCATGGACAAAAGTTCAAAGGGAGATATTCCAGGGTGACTTTGTCACCAATGCTCTTTTGTCTTGTCCTTAACCCATTAAGCTGCCTGCTTAACAGATTAAGTCATGGTTACAAGATGGCTCCAATACAACAACAAAGTGTAAAGATTTTTCTTCTTTTTGTGGATGATTTAAAACTATATAGTTCATCAGATGAGGAGCTGAAAGAACAACTGGAAGTGGTGAAAACTTTTGTTGATAAGTGTGCAAAAACAGCATTTAAACCAGGAAAGCTGCAGTACCAAGAAAATATCAGTCTGGGACAGGAATGTGACATAAAGGAACTTTGAACAGGAGGGAATGTATAAATATTTGTGAATTGATGAAGGGTTGGCAATAAAATGAACAAATGTGAACAAAACTCAGTAAGGAATATTTCAGAAGACTAAGTCTAATACTGAAAACAGCCTGACATCTAGAAACAAACTCCAAGCAATAAACCAATTTGCTCTTCCTGTTCTAACTTACAGCTTTGGAGTAACTGACTAGCCCCAAAAGGTATTGTATCAGTTGGATAGGATAACAAGAAAAATGTTTCACTTTTATCAATTGATATATAAAATTCAATGTATACCAAAGGTGATACATTCCTCACTCTGAAAGCGGTATGGGCAGTGGCGGCTCGTGCTATTGGACTGCAACCACCGCCCCACAGCTGTAAAACATGAATAAAACAAAAAACAAAAGAAAATAAAACAAAAATAAAAAAATCAAAACCACAAGTCCCGGAACATTGTGCATGCACACTCACAGCATTTCCCAATATTTAGACTGCTGGTGAACCAGTCTGGAGCATGCGCACAGAATCCAGACTGTCTCCACCAGCAGTCCGGATTACGGAGGATAAATGCAAGTCCAAATAGACTAGAAGGGGATCAGACTGCAACACCCGCAGGTAGGCTAAAGCTCTTGCAGGATAGGATGACAAGGCTGAAGCTATCACAGTCAAGTAGAATCCCCTACTAGGACAATTCAACATGGGATTTGGAGACTTGTTTGGCTCAGGTAGTGTGTGTGTAATGCCCCAGCTGTTACATGGTGGTGGGTAGAGAATAAGGCTTGAATCCTGTACCTTGGGCCCAAATAGCAAGAGCCTGAATTCCCTACCCACCACCATTCATAAAAAAATTGTAGATTTTTGCCTCATATTTGTTCTGTTCTGTTCCTCATAAAATCTGTGGTTTCTGTATTTTTGTTTCTAATACAGTCAGTGGTGCAGTGGTAGCATTGTTGCCTGATAACTACAGATTGTCTGGTTTGATTCTTGGCTGGGGTGCCTTCTGTGTGGAGGCTGCATATCCTCCCTGTGCTTGTGTGGGTTTGCTCTGGTGTCCTTGATGGATATTTGTCCCTATTTTTTGGACTGTATTCCCTGATTATTGGCTTTGTCCAGGTTTTTTTTGTGCCAAGGTTGAGAGCTATGGTGATAACAGAACTCACTGAATATGTTTGGGGGCAGTATTCCCCCATTATTGGCTTTATTCAGGTGTTTTGGGATAAGATGTTGACAGCTATGGGTGAGAACTAAATTCACTAAATGGTAACCATTTAAGTTTCAGTCTTCCTTTCTTTCATAAAACAGATGATTTTGCATAGTGGGATGTTGTTCTAACTGTTTTGCACAGGGTCCTGGGTTCAATACTTGGCAGTGAAATGTATGGTGGTAACACAGCATTTTATTCTAACAACTTTCCAACATTATACAAGTAATGTTTAAAATGTGTCCCTGTTTTGTGGTCTTTTGCCCCACCCCCCTAAATTTTGGCTTTTTCCAGATTTCTTGTGCTGCAAAGTTCAGAGATTCAGCTGAGTGTCAAGCAGATTTTACAAGAAGCTGAAAGCTGCAGGGGAACAAAAGTTTAGTGCTGCTTATGCTGAGCCTGCTTGCATTGTTAATAGCACAACAGGTGGTGTGCTTGCTTTTAATGCAAAAGGCTGTGGGTTCTACTCCCACAGTAGGTAGATGCATTGCTGATACTATACTGTATTGTAAAGGGGGTGGATGCTGCAGTCCTTTTTGGTGAAGATAGCTAGTAACTATGAACCTATTATCATTTTGCCATCCATTCCCTATTGCAATATTACTAGCTTATCATTTTTTTAATGCAACTTAGGCAATTTATTCCTCAAGGGAAACAGGCACTTTATTTGTAGATGAAACAATGAAATATAAAGTTGTTTGTTAGCAGCAACCTCTTCATTAGTTACAGATTTCTTTAATTTGGAATTATTTAGATGACTTTTACGTCTTCAGAGATTGTGCATATTTACTGATACTGGTGGACTGTAGACATTTGAGTAGACTTTTATGATAGAAATGTTCTGAATTGGGCAGTTTTGTCATTATTGGTGCGTGCATTTTGTTTCATTGTTTACTGGAAAAATGTTCAAAACAAATTTAAAATGCCCTCTAACAACTGTACTATATTGTACAAGGAATTTAATTTAATACAATTAGGAAGGTGTATCAAAGACCACGTGTATGTTTCGTGTGCAAGGGGCCTATGATTTGAAAACAGCCCACAGTTAATCTTTATCTGCCACTGACAAAATGTATTTTCTTTGAATGTGGGTTTCAATGCTGTTTCAATGAATGTGAGTTTCAAGGGCAGAGAAGTTTTAATGCTAAGTCTGTTTTCACTGTGAGATTGCATTGCTTTATTTAGCTGATGTCTTAGTGCTTGTGCTGTAAAATGCAAAATAAAACTTTCAAATGAAGTCCAAATCATCGTAGAAGTAAAGCAGTATGCACATTAGTGTTTATGGTAAATGGGGTGAAATAGCCAAGTAATGGTTCATTGGAATGGCCGGGGGGGGGGCTCCATTCAACCATGATTTTGTGAGGGGGAAGGGCGGCAAACTCAAAGACAGCCCCAGCTGAACTATACCTTTCAACTGTCGAGATTTTCACAGAATGAATAGAATTTTGCTTCTTATTTTTGGTTTGTTCCTCATAAAATGTGTGGTTTTCTGGCAAATAATTTAGGAATTAAGTCACTAAATAACGACAGACGCTGAGTTTCAGGCTTCATAATCTTCAGAAAAATGCATGCTAAAGCAAGACCTGTTATTCTATCAATTGTCTCAGTTTATACAACAATTTATAGTACTGTTTATATGTTCCCCCAGTATATTTGGCCTTGTCCAGATTTCCTGCATTAACAGGTTGAGAGATATGTGCAAATAAATTGCTTTATAGTATTAGACATATCCAAACCTCTCAACTGTCCCCGATTTTGGCTCAAAATGTTGCTCTTCCCCTAATAATCCCGTTGCAAAATGGCAATTTTGGAAGAAAATGTGGAGGGCTTACAATTAAGAAATAACTGTAATAATCAGAGTTATAGATTACTTTTATTTCAGAAATGCATGTAGATTATTTTATTTTGTCAGCTGCTCAAGTTAGTAGTACTAATATTAAAAAAGTGTCCCTTCTTTGACAGGTTCCCAGCTGTATTGTGTGGCTATTTTATATTTTTGCATCACATTTTTGGTCCATTTTTCATAAAATTGTGTTTTTGTGGCAAATTAGTGGCAAATCATTAAAGACTGAAGTTAGAAAATAATGACAGACATTTGAGTTTCAGATTTCATACCTTTCAGAACATTTATACTAATGGAAGACCTACTATTCTATTATCTTTTTAAGCTTATAAGAGCAATATTTAAAAATTGTCTTTATTTTTTGGCCTTTGTCCCACTTCTATATATGGCTCTGTCCATATTTCTTGTTCTGAGGTATGACAAATGTGTCAGGGCCATCACAGTCAGCCAGAGACATTTCAAATTGTGACATACTTGTTACACCCCACTCCCCCATGTAGTGACTCTGGATGTGTCCCAGCAAGGCAAGGAGCAGTTATGCAGTGTAAATGTGCAGAGTATCCCCCATCCAAGGTAGACACAAGTGCTACTTTTATTCTGTCCTTGATTTTGCAGAATGTTCTGGTTTCTATCATATTTTTGTACTGTTGATTTATACTTATGATTACTAAGAAAGCACCTGTTGCTCTGTGTTTAAGTAGTAATGCTTTAATGACCATCAGGTAGGCTTGTCTGAGATTGTAAGACACAAGTAAGCTTTAATAAGCATACTGTTAAAGACGTGCAAGCATTGAAAGCCTTTCTGTTGTTGCCATGCAGAGAATACTTACATAACTAGAAAATGTTTAAGTCTTGGGTATTGAAATGCATATTTGTAATAAAGGGCAGGATTACATTATTTTAAGAAGCTCATTACATTTGTTGGAGACTTGCAGTCATCTTTGCAGGCTTTACCTGTAAACCAAACAGAATGGCAATCTATCATGTGTGGTCCATTATCTGTACAGTAATCCTTTAAGCAATGTACCTTGAGCTTGTTTCTTGTTTGCTTTTCATTTTCTACTTTGATCATGTTTTCCCCATGAAACAAGTAGATAGTTGTTGTCAGACAGCAGGTCTTTTTTGGATAAGAAACATTTTTACAAGTGGGGGTATCACAGAGATTGCTACTTTCAGCATGTTACATGGTACTTTTTATAAAGCTGAATATAAATTATAATTTGAAGTGGTTTGAGTTGAGTACTGCTTGTTTTTCTTATACTTGATTTTGACTGGAATTCCAGTAATGTATTTAAAAAGCCATTTATTTTTTCATGCCTCACAACCTTTTTGTTTCCATCTAGATATTAAGTAAGCTGTCATGCAGCCAATGCATTTAAATACTGTTTTTCTTCTACACTTCATTTTGTCTTGATTGGACTCTCATAATGACAGTTTGGCACCCAGGTCAGCATATTTAATTAAGTTACATTTTTTGTAGTTTTGAGCATAGCTCCTCCCCTTTCTAGTTGGCCACATGCCTTCCCATTGACCCCATCCATTCAGCTGTCTCCTGCAGCCCCCTTTGATTTGAAGTCACCAGCCGCCATTGGGTATGGGCCTCCTCTAAACTGATTACATTTATACTTCTGTAATTGTACAACTGCATACATATCTGCTGAACTCACCCAATAAAAAGCAAAGTGAAAGTTTTGAAACATAAAGAGAACAAATCTAGGATGACTACTTGCCTAGTTTGGCAGAAACATATTGGGGTGTCAAGCTGGAATGGAAACCAAACCAGAAGGCAAATGAATGCACCAACAAGCAAAAGAAAGAATACAAGGAGAAGGATCAGATGAGAAGGGAAGAAATGAGCAAAAGGTATAAATAAAGTTACAAGTACAATAAACACCTGGAACAACCTCATATCCATCAGGGTGTGATGCAGGAATGGTTAAGGAAAGGCGAATTTAAACCAAGAGATAAAAGGTTAATATTAGTGGTCCAGGATAATGGACTACGTACATGTTGATTTACAAAATTCACTGAACATGTGGAGGAAACAGACAAATGCAGGTTTTGTAAAACAGAACTGGAAACAGTTGCACATCTTGTTGCTGGGTGTGATACACTAAGGAAGAGGGCCTGTATACTAAAACGCATAGTTATGTGGCAAGACTGTTGTGCTGGAGATTGTACAAACATTACAATATTGAAGTAGCTGAGAAGAATTGGAAACGTGCCATAAAGCATTATAGAGAATGATGAAGCTTATATCACATGGGATCATCCATTACCAACAGTTCAAAAAATAGATGTGAGAAAAGCAGATGTTGTAGTCCATGAAAAGAAGACAAAAGTAGCATTGATCCTTGAAATTGCCACACCAAGTTACTACAGTGTCTTACGTACAGACAGACACAAAGTCATAAAATACCAGGATCTGTAGGCAGAAATGGGGGCAATGTGGAAGAAGGATACTCAAACAGTTCCAATAGTAGTAGGAGCAACAGGTCTTATAAAAAAGAACTTACAGTCATATTTAGATATGTTACCAATACATATAACTCTGTATGAATTGCAGAAGTGAATACTGGGCACATTGCAGGTACTGCGAAGAGCACTTTTGGCTAACATCCACTGAGGACATGCAAAGAAAGACACAAAGTTATAAAATACCAGGATTTGCAGGCAGAAACAATGGCAATGTAGAAGGGTACACAGATAATTCCTATAGTAGTAGGTGCAATGGGTCTCATACAAAATATTTTACAGTCTTTTTTAAATATGCTACCAATGCATGTAGCTCCATATGAAATGCAGGAGGAGTCAATTCTAGGCACATTGTGGGTGTTGTAAGGATTTGATATCAAAGACTGAAACAATACTAATTTCATGAACTTTAATCATACTTTGACTTAGGAAAGGAGTCCATTTCTATCACGGTATTAGAAACCCAGAAGACATGGGAGAAATTAAAACAAAGAAAAACAGTGCAGGGAACTGTGAATTAGAGCTCAGAGATTGTTAACACTGTGCTTTACAGCACAACTTTTGGCATTTTTTTTTTAATTATTATTTTTGGGATAACAACTCTTTCAAAGATATAATCCATATTTAGAAGAATTACTAGTAAGCTTAAAAGGTCATTATAAACTATCAGGTAAACTGCTTTATATTTGGTTTCTGTAAGAGGTTGCAGTAAGTTACAATGTTAAACTTGTTATATATATATCATTGCACTGTATTTTATACTTACCTTGCCTTGTATTTTCTTGTTTACTCTTCTATCAGTAAACTCTGATTGGATCTTTTTAATCTTACATCATCTGCACTGACCGTTATGTATTGAATTATACCATTTACTCATTCTGTATATGATTGTTGATAAATAAGATCCTAATGTATTTTCAGCTGTTTGAAACAGGGTTATGGTTGAAAAGGGTCAATAGACCAGCCCACTTACCTGTGAACAATTATTACATAAAATAAACAAATGAAAATGTTAGTGAACTAATGTGCTTAACATTTTGCAAGAATTTATATCCAGAATGCTGCAGTCTGAATTTTGTATACCAATAAATCTGTCAAGCCTTTCATTAAAAAAACATACTCTCCACTTTTCTTAAATACACTGATCTGTAAAGTGAAACTGACCAAGTCTCTGGTGAAAAAAAAAATGATTTGATTGTAGATTTACTTCCTTTAATAAAACAAAGCAAGCATTATTCCTTGTGGCAACATTATGTTGTTTAACTTTGAGATCATATATTGTAAGACAATCCTTACTATAAAGGGGTAAAGCATCAAAATCACACCAGGATGGAATCACTGAGCAGTGACTTAACATGGCACAAAGCTAACACCAGAGAGGCAGATAAGTAATGCAAAATAGACATAAATAAAGAAGCAGGTACAAATATCAGAAGTAGGCAGATCATTGCTTTAGGTAGGTAGCCTAGCTGAAAAGGAAACTTCATTAATAGAATGGAGCAAGAAGGGCAAAGCTGTGATCCCACACCACAATGTATGAAACTCTTGAGAATATGAAAAAGAGATACAGCAGGCATAGTGAGCTGTCACCAGTATTGGAAAGTCCATGAGGGAGCATCAAAGGAAACACAGCTCAAGATGTGGCGAGGAGCAAAAATTGGGGCACACAGCTGCACATTAAAAGAGGTACACTAGTGAGTACAGAAAAGAAAGAAATGGGCTATAGCAAGCACAGGAACCTAGAACAGGAAACAGGTTGGCACATCTGTCAAGTGATACTCGGATATCCACCTTCCTGAAAGGATTGTAACAACCATTCTCTGAACTGGCTGTGGAGGAGAAAGGTTATCACTTTACTCTTCTATGCACTTTAGGCAAGGCCATTCTGTGGGACAGAATCACTGGCAGCCATCTCCAGGAATGTATAGCAAAACAAAATGACAGCTTGAGAACATCTATTATGCAGTACACATTAGCACCTCATAAATGTGAACAGACGGTATATGTAAAATGTCAGTGATGTTCAGCTGAAAATATCTTCAGCCCATGTTATTAATAGTCTTCCCTGAAGCACAGAGGTCCATAAAGAAAGGTGAAATCTAGCTGAATCAACATAAAAAGGTGCAATCTAGTACTTATTAACAGCATCAGCTGTGTGCCATTTTGGTCAAGAAAATGATCCTCAAGGTAAAACAAAGTCCAAACTTATTTCAGCAAATTTTCTCAGTTGCTTTTCTCAGAACAGAAACAGCTATTATATAGAATATATCCCACAAGCTGTACACAAGGGTCTACATTAGTGTAATATGAGACTTTTTATCAGTGTTAGAAATGTGACAGCTCCCTAAACAGTATGGATGGGAGGCTGAAACTGGTGTGAAGTACTTCTCATGCTATAACATGCATCTAAATCTGTACCCTGTTTGCAGTTAAGCACCTAGTCATATAAAACATTTGCAGAAAATAGCAGTACACTGACACAGGACAGCTATGTCACCATATTTAGGCTGCGTTAAGCAGTGCAATACCAGCATTACCTCACTGCACTCATACACCACCCTAGTAAGGTATGGCTGCCCGCTAACACAGAACAGCCGCACCCAACATCCAGACAGCTCTAGGCTGTATAGTACCAGCATGCTTACCCTGCTGGACTTCTGCACATATTTACAAACTAACATAGGAGGGAATGGTAGCCTACTAACATAGGACAACAACTCAACTACAGCCAGGCATCCGTAACCTTTGTAACACCACACATGTACCTCATCATATACAAACCTCCCAGGGGATGACAACCTACTGACACAGGACAGTCATACTTCAGCTGTCATGTTGTACTATACCAGTCTGCTGTCATTGTGCACCAAGATATGCCTTTCACTCTGTTTTCCTGTCCTCGAGGTGTGCACACATCTTCCAAAGGATGGTCCCAGAATTTGGACAAGCTTTGACCTGTACATAATGACATATTGCTACAAACACTCAGGACACATGTGCAGTGGCTTTTTGAGAGATAGACAGCCAACATCTCAATCAGACCATATGTGTAATAATGGTGCACATTGTCAATATCACTGGTGGGAGAAACCATGCCATATGTTAATGTTGGAAGTAGCTAAGTGAGAAGATATGATGGGCATCACAGAAGGCATGCAACACAGTAGCTGGTTACAGGAGTGGTCCTTCATCAAGCACCACACTCATCAAGGATTATTCATTTCTGACATCCATATGTGTTGATAATGACAGCAGAGGCATCAAACCTGAAGATGCCAGCACAGGTTCTAGGATGTGCCAAATGCCACATGTCTGTCTCTCTTGCAGAACAGACAAGTAACTACCTAAATTGCAGGAAGCATACTATAACAGTAAGTGTACCTACACAACAGTGTTTGCACTAACCATTACCTTTGTTCTACACAGGTACATTGGACACACAGACAAGAGATTCACTGCCAAAGGTAGAATTTTAATATGCGAATAGTGAATTAAACTCTCAGTAGTTTACATACCATGGGTCATTGGGCTTGCTGGATGAACATTATTGTACAGTATTATTATATATATTTATATCTATAGAGCACAATACTAGTATTATAACAGCTGCAGAGACTAGGCCAGAACAACAGGCTTAGACTAGTCTCTTGCAGTGGTCTGATGATGAAGCCAGCCCACACATTGAATCCCATTCTTAGGACTCTACCACTGCTTGTCTCACTTCTGGGTAGGCCTACATCCACTGATCAGGATGAAACTGAAACCTCCCCCACTCCCATCCTATAAATTGCATTGTGTGGTGCCTACAAGGTGTGAAAGACCTTCACCTTTGTTCATGCCATGACCACTGATAGTTGGGTTCCTATTATATACTCAAAGAGGCATTTCATCAAAAGCCTTTTCATCGACTGTTAAATAACAAAAACACAAAATAGCAAAAGGTCATATAAGCAATTTCTTTCCCTGGGAAAGAAATTGCTTGGCCACCTCTTTATTTTGCCATTTTCCCCACTGTGGTGCAATCTCGAAGTTGGTATATTTAGTTAGGGGGTGTGGGGGCAATGCCCCCCACTTTGTATTGTTTGTAGTGATGTGTTTTTTTTTTTGTTTGTTTAGGGTAAGCAATTTCTTTCCCAGAGAAAGAAATTGCTTATATGCACGTTCACTGTTTTCTGTTTTCGTAGTTTATGGGTCAATGAAGAGGCATTCGATGAAATGCCTCTTTGAGTATCTAATATAGACACTGATAGCTTTGGTTCAGCAGAGTGGATGAGCAAATTGCACCTGATGGACAAATTCCAACTGTATAGCATGTTAGCAGTGTACCAGTGTTGCTCACTGTACCAGGTGGTCTATAGTATGTGCAAGACTCTCAGCCTTAACCAGCAGATGTCCAGGACTTTTAGCCAGGCACAATCTACAACCACACATGCAGAAATTGAGGTGGTTGGTATTGTGCACAGTTTTCAAGAGAAAGTGGAGGCCAGGGATAATGCTATTATTGGCTTTGTTTGCTCCATGGTGGAAAATGCTGCTGCCATAATCACTTCCACGAGGATGTTATCGGGTACTACATTCAGTGTCCTGGAACCCAGTGTTGTCTGTGGGGTTACAGGTGTGTGCACACCTCCAGTGGATGTACTGGACAACTGCCAATATATACATAATCCACACCTAATACTGTTCTGGATCCACCAAACCCATACCAGTATGAGGATCAGTCATACCACAAGATCACTCAAGGAGGGAAGAGTCAGATTATTGAAGGTAATTTTGATGAAAGTGAAATGAGTGAAGTAAGTTTGCTGAAACTACATTAATTGACAGTGGACTTTGCCTCTCTCTCTCCACTGTAGTGCAACCTCAATTCAGGGGGTGTAGAGGCTGTTCCCTTATATGGGGAGGGGGGTGTAGGGATCTTGCCCACTTGTAAAAACATTTTCTTGTATGTTCACAGATGGTAGTTTTGGTGAACATTGTTTTTTTTTTTATTTTTTGAGTTTGCTAAAATACATTCAGTGTGTGAATCCTTAGGGAAAGGCAATTTATGTGCGACCATTATAGACACCACATTCATCTCCTGTGGACCATTTGGGTCTGCATTGCATTTGCATTCACAGTGCTAGAGCTATGCCTCATAGTCCTTTAGTGCCACTGCCATGCATCCTCCTCATGGTTGCTCCACTATATGGACTTGTTATTCTTGTTACTCATCTTATTGTCCTTCTCCAAGTCTAGTATTAATAAGTATGTTGTTCTAATCTTCATCCATAAATTATATAAAACCACGAAGACACTGAAAGCAGTTTAAAAAACATTTATTGTCCAAAAAGATAGCTGTACATCTAAATTACACTAATTACAAGCTTAGACTAACGAACACAGCAGAATTACAGACTTATTTACATGAAACAAAGCACAGATGGGCTCTAAAAATATTTCTTCCAATTATAATTTACAAACTTGATTGGCAGTAGAAATATGCAATTATTATTCAGAGACTGTTGGTCAGCATATTTTCACGGGTCTAGGACTATTCACTGAAAGCACATTTCACTGAAAGTCAAATGACTGTGCACAAATCTCTGAAAGTTCAATTCACTGAAACACATTTCACTGAAAGTTATATATGGCCTTTTCCCCACTGTTGTGCGACCCTGGAGTTAGGGGGGGGTGTGGGGGGCACCACCCCCCACATATTTTGGATATATATTAAGTTCAGAAAAGAGTAATTTATTGGAATTGCAAGTATCCATGTATATAGTTCAAAATATTTAAAATACACCCCCTGATGTGGGGGGGGTGCATCTCACCATCCCTTACTATATATTCTAACTCCAGGGTCGCACAACAGTGGGGAAAAGGCCATATATAACTTTTAGTGAAATGTGTTTCAGTGAATTGTGTTTTCAGTGAATTGAGCTTTCAGTGAATTGTGCACAGTCAAATGTGCTTCAGTGAAATGTGCTTTAAGTGAATAGTCCTAGACCCATTTTCACATACTCTGTACTTTCTCATGACTTCATTCAAATGGTAAGAAAAACAAAGCTGTATTCAAAATGGAATAGAGAACAGACCAAGGCCAAACTACAGAGCCATATTATTTATGTTTCTGTTTCACTCAGGACAAAGCAGTGCAGTAAGTCTATATAACCCGTTACATTATACAGTTTGCTGTAAAAGGTCTGAAATACAGAAATCCACTCTGTCAGCTGTAATGTCTGAAATAATTCTACTAGAGAAAATCCATCCTGATACTTATACTGTTTGATATTTCAAAAACAGCCTTTAAAGTATCCTTCATCAATAAATCAAACTTTTATCTACTTAAGAAAGCAGGTATAAGAGATTAGAGTCTAGGCTACTTCAGATAACCATCTGCTCAGTTTTGCTTTAGATTTACACTAAGAAATAACTCCATAGGATAGATATGAGGTGAAGTTAAATGAACACTAAGTCAGAAACACAGCTTCTGGCTGAACTGCTTGAATGGTAGCTCTGACGCCATGCATTTCCATTCATAATTATCAGTTTTTGGTACCTATCCTGCTCTATTTTAGTAATGTCTTACACATGAACATAGCAAGATTTGAATCATAAACAACTAAAAACATAATTTCCCAACATGGAAACAGATCGTTATCCATGCCATGGCAGTGAGCCATTAACTCCATCGGTATGTAGAGCATTTACAACTCTAAAATGTACTCAAGTAATCCTAAATATCCCATTTTAGTAACAAATGATTGTGCAATATTTTACCTCACAGTTCACGCTCCCCTTTCTTGTTAAGAACGTATACATTTCATTTACCTTTGTTAACTCCAAAAATACCTGTCTATTCAACATCATGTCACAAAAGTCAGAACTTGACCTATATGAATCCTGCTGCATATAACAGCCACTTTGTGCTCATCTCACATTTCTTCATATCCACAAAACAATATTCAACATATAGTTTTCTCTTTTTTTCTTTTCTTATCCTCACATGTATTAAAGTCTTCTTGCATTTGGTTACCTTTTAACAGAATCTGCAACATCCTGTTATTAATTTATTTTCCATATTCCACAATATCTTTCCCAGTGAATTCTGGTCTACAACATTCTGAATTCCATTAAATAACCTTTACTCCATGTTTCCTCAGGTTGTAATAACACATTTCAACCAAAAATTTATAATGAACATGTCACCTTATCCTTTATTCTAAATACTGTCTGAATACAATCAGCTATAAACCTGTTTGGTTCTATGCCCATGGTGTGCATATCATGAAAATTACAAAATAGTCTTGTAAAAATCATATACACATTCCATGCATATTGTAAAACACATATATCCAAACTGTATATCATGGAAATCATATGCACCTGCTGTGAATATTGTGAAAACTGGCAAATAAATGTAAAAATAAAATAATTGCATAGCCTATTAACAGAATTCTACCAGAATTTTATTGTATCCTAATAATGCCCTTTTTTGACCAGGAAGGTTCACTGGACACAGAGGTCCCTTTTCAGAAACTAAAGCAATGTGTAGCTACGTGACTTGTTCAAGGTCAAGCAGTAGACTAATGGAAACTGAGGGAATCAAACCCTGTACCCAGAGGAAGTAAAATTCACAGCCTTAACCCTCTGTGCTAACTTCTAGCCCTACTGTTGACATTTTTTTCTTCAATAGAAGAAATCAATTGACCGTTTTAATAAACTAATTAATCATGTCATTACTCTCACTTTAAAACAAAACTACAACCATGGTTATAGAAAAGGGGTTTCATACTTCATATCTATCTACCTGATGCACAGACAGAAAATTATCCATTACACAGTCTGATACATCATATTTAACTCTGTAAGTAGTCCATCTACTTTAGTCTCATTTTTTCAATGGATTTTGCATTGCCTTCCTAAACTTTTGCAACTAGGTTACCCTTTTGCCCTTTGTTCCTAATTAATCAACCAATTAATTAGCCCTATTTTACTTATATTTTTTACAAAAGAATTTGAGAATTACTAATAACACATCACTAAACTCATGCAGAAAGAAAGCTGAAAATGAAAACTGCCTTTAGAATATTATCTTATCTAATTTATTTTATTTATTAATATTTGTTTACCTAGAAAGTCTGACTGGCTCTAAAAAGTATTCATTTTCAGTGGAGGCCTAGGGAAAAAAGCTCCAGAAATGCATCAGAATTTATATTTAAAGAATCAAAAAATGGAGTCAAAGCGCCAATGCAATTTAAAAGTGTAGTCAAAATGACATTCATCAAGTCTAACACGATGAGCTTACAAGTTTGTTGTAGCAGAATTGTATAACAGCATAATACAGAAAAAGAGTAGGAAAAATTGTGTGATGAAGTAGTGAAGTAGGTGAGAGCAAAATAATATACAAACCAACGAATACTTAGATATGAGCTACATAGGAAGAAATACAAGGAAGGCATATGAATATATCTTTCAAAACAGAAATTCAGTTAGAAAGCACTGATTGATATAGAATGTTAATTGAAAGAAGAGTAGTCTGATAAAGAGATACAGACAGGAGAATCTGAACAGCATCTAGAAAATACATAATGAAGGGAAGAGAAAACCAAAAACTGAATGGAGTATAGTGATGTGAAAGTAAAAGACAGGCTAAGAGAAAGATGAATGGAAGAGAAAGGGAAGAATAACTCCTTTTCTCAAATTTTCTCCTAACTAGGTTTGTAGCAGGAGAAGATCCATGCTTTAGTAATTCTTAAAGTGTTACTTTGAAAACAAGGTTAAGGTTTGATCTGATATAGATAAAAAGATTATATCAAGTTTCAGCAAATGAGTAGAAATACACACTTTTACCAGTAGATTTGTGATATTTATGCAGCAACAGAAGTTGTTTACGTTCTGATTCTAACAATCTTGTAGGAGAATATGTTTAAAGAAGCAAGGCTGGATCAAGGCAGGCAGTAGCTTTATAGATAATTTCATGGGCAGTTCTGATTTGTAGGGATTGTGGTACCTCAAGCCATTTAAGAGACTGAAGAGGACTGCAGTGATGGCTATAATGTGTGGAACTAGTTGCAGGTTTAGCTATTTTATTGTAGCAGGATGTGAAGTGTATCTGTAGTGAGAGTTGTAGGTTGGTGAGAATTGAAGCCTCACTGAGGAATGAGAATAAGAGGTAGGTTAGGTTAGCTAGTGTTCTGGTAGATGCATTTAGATAGGCCTTATGCCTATAGAGCATCCTCAATTTTTTAATATTTTTTAAACACTATTTTATACATGGAGATCAAAATTTAAGTTTCATCTATTTTTACACCTAGGATTTTTGCATGTGGTACTGCTTTAATTCCTGTATTATTTTGAGCTATCAGCATTACAGGTTTTGAAGATGAAGAGGAGGAAATTGGTCTTTTTATGGTTGAGTAACAGTTGAGAGTCATTAAGCCAGGTTTCCAGAGAGGAGAAAGCTTCTTGGGTTATTTGCTGTAAATGAGACAGGTTATTTGAAGTGCAGATAATGGTAGAGTCATCTATGTATCGAATTAAAGCGCTTTGACAGGAGGCAGTATGATGCTCATTCATAAATACATTAAAGAAATGGGGGGCAAGGATATAGTTTTGGGAGACGCCAGTAATGGTTGGTTGGTTAGTTGGTAGGTAGGGTGAGAGGGAGCATTTCCATCTTATGGATTACTGTCTGCTGTATAGCTAGCTAGAGAACCAATTGATAGAGGAAGAGGGTTACCAAGTTTAAAGATCTGGTGCAGAAGTTAGAATGGGAGACAGCATCAAAAACTTTTGAAAGGTCTACAAATAATGAAGGAACATTATTGCCTGAATCTCTAGCACTGTTTATAGTGTCAATGAAAGAAAGCAAGGCAGTTGTGGTATTATGGGTAGGCTTAAAACCACATTGCATGAAAGTGATCAGTGCATTTTGGAGAATATGCTTAAGGAGTTGCTGATAGACACATTTCTCTAATATTTTAGAAAGAAGGGATAGGATGGCAATAGGCTTAAAGTTTGATACTTCAATAGAGTTACTTCCTTTATGCAATGAAATGCTGAAAGATTTCTTCCATATTGTTGGGACGCATGCATCTGTAAATGATCTATTGATGAGAATACTAACTGGATAAGCTATAGCATCTGCAGCTAGTTTAAGATATTTATCTAGAAAGTTATCTGCAGAGATAGAGCTAGGTTTGTGCTTATATACGAGTTTTTTTTTTATTTGCTTTGTAGACACCATTTGCAAATGTTTGAATATTTTAGAGTCTGTAGTGGACTCAGCCTGAAGAGATGATGGAGGAGTGTTAGAATGTGTGTTTTGAAGGAAGTGTTGTGGAAGTAATATTTGGTGAGTACTGAGTTGGTGCTGTGGCTAGGATAGGGTTCATTTGGGTTAGGGTGGCTATGCTGTCAATGAAGTATGTATCAAAATAATGGCAGACTGTAGAGTTCTTTTATCAGGATGAGGGTTTGGGTTACTTTTATTTCTAGGGGGCTGGGTATTTAATTTACTATTAACCAGAACTGGTTTTTTTGGCACCTTGGAGGGTTTTTTTTTGTAAATTTAAGATGGTTTTGATGTTTAACAATTTTTCCACACTTTATTCATCTGTGACATTAGTTCTTTAATTGGATTTTTAATCATGAGGTATGGCCAAATTGTATTCTTTTTGGGCAAAGCAGAGCTAAACTGTTAAGAATGTTGCAAACTACTATACTAAAATGAGTTACAGCATGGTCAAGTGGTAGGGTACATAGGAGAGACCAGTTGATAGGCTGTAAAATAAATATTAAGACGGGATTGTTGGTTGAATCCAGTAAGATTGTAGATTGTTTTATAGTGAAGTTCTTTGGATTTTTGGAAAAGTGGGAAGTATTTCTATGAGTATAAGCTGGTCGATGGTCATAGTTCCCCTGTAATTTTATGTAACAAAAAATCACTTTTTTGCAAAAATTCACATGGGGATATGTGTAAGATGAGCTAGACACAGTAAAAATGCATTCATTACCAATTAGTTACCATTTCTATGAATCAATTACCAATTCCTGTTGGTTTCCACCCTCTACATGAATGAAGGTTTCCATATGTCTATCCACAATTTTACCAATGTCAAAATCCTTCTGCAAAACTCTTGTCAATTTCTTTTCACAAACCATGGAATAAGCATAAAAACATTGTTTATGATTTTCTGACACAAAACAAATATTTTTACTGGAACTTACTATAAACTGCCCAACATCTAATTTCTTGTGTGTCAGATTAGCAGTTACTAGTTAGCCAGGAATTGAATATTGAATCTTCTGATTTACATAACTTGAATATTTCACTTGATTTTTATTGTAAGTACAATTCCTTTTAGCTTTAAACGTTTCCATATATATCAACTTACTTTTATTTACTTGCCTAGATTTTATCTCTATCTAATATATGACAGAAGGAGTAGATTTTTCCCTATTACAATCATTTGTCTTTCCTCAGTAATTACTGATTTGTTTAACTCATTGCAGCTGACTGAACCTCCAGGCATTTCTGCAGTTGCCTCCTATTGCATCTCTGGGCATCAAATATTGTTTGTTCATATTTGCATTAATAATTCAAAGCCAAGCTACATACAAGATATCAGAATATTTTATTTTGAAGCATACATGATGGCACACACAACTGTATTGATATTTGACCTTTGTCAGTGAGAATTTGTTATAACTGTAAGGTGATGATCTGATGAAGGGAGATACTGCCAGCACAGCTAGGTGGAATTTTGCAAATAACTGTATGTCATTGCTGAATATCAAAATGATTTATATAAGATGCTTGTGTTACAAATGTAATAGAACTGTATGTTATGTGCATATCAAACTGGTTTGTATAGATGTGTGCTGAAAAGGTATTTTATAAAGTGTTTGTATTTGAAATGCATCCACAATGTGCCCTAATGGAAGAAAATAGAAATATACATGCTCTATTGTAACTGTCTAAATGTATATATTTTAACAGTGGAAACTAGAATAAAGGTTAACTTCAGTACAGAAAACTTTAGGAAAATAGCTGAAATTAAAATACAGTATAGGCTACACAATAAAAGATGGTTTCATTCAGTTTTCAATGCAGTTAGAGACACAAAGTCTGTGCTGAGAAGCTTCCTGTGTTGCCTTTAGGCTGAATTAATTACTAGTCATTAAAACATGAAGGAGCGCAATTGTTTTATGATTTCCAGCATCTGTCAAAAATCTGAGCTCTATGTATTTTCACAGGTAGATGCTAAATACTGCCAGCTTCCAGCAGTGGGGGTTTTGTCTGGGAATTAGATTCATATGACCGGCAATGATGTCATTCTGCAAGCTAGCTCAGCAGTAATGTTTTAGATATTAATTTGAGATGTCTCTTAGTGAGACAGAGCATTCTGTTAGTGTCTTCGACCTAATAAAAACTAGAAGATCCATTCACCACATATGCCTTGCTCTATTAGTAAGTTCTTAGGTTACGGTAACTCTCTTAGATACAGTCAGGAATATAGTAAAGCTTAGTTTAGATATTTTCTTAATTTATTTGAGACTGTCCTACAATGTTGTTTTAAATATTTCCTGTGGTTTTGAACTCTGATGTCACTGTGAATATATGTTTAGTATTGTCTTGTTATTTTATTATTTATTATTAAATATATTTAAACCTTTCAGTGTGGCTGATCCATGTACAGATATTTAAGTTCTGAGAGTACCAAACTACCATTTGTGTTAATAGTAATATTACACAGTAAGACTGGACACCCTTTGTTAAGAGCCCTAAAGTAGCTGATAAGGAGTTGACTGGTGGCAGTGGTAACTACCTTATAGTCTGAGCAGAAGGGGGGCATAGCTAGTTAACCTGTGCCAGCCTTTCCCAGGTGTCTGTGTGTTGATACATCAAACCTCAAAGAGTATGTGTGTCAGCTACTTGGGCAGGGAAAAAGCACTGGCTGGAAAGACAGGGTGCTGGAGGTCTTAGCTTGGTCACATATCTCAACTTTATACCTGTGCCAGTGGGGAGTCTTATTGAGGATCTGAAGAAAGAGGGAGAAACCAGCCCCGGACTGACTGGAGTCTCTGTGTGCACTTAAGGGAAATTGCACTTGATGGGAATACTGTGTGTGTACTGTCATCCTCCCAGTGTGCATCCCCCACTGGTGCCAGTGGTGAGGATTGAGGCTTCTTGATTACTGGTCCAGTGGTGGGTCATCACATATTGGTTGGCAGTGGTGGGATCACCACATCACATATTGAGATTCAGTGGTGTGGATATTGAACTCCTGTAGCCTATAAACAGTGACCAATGATGAAGTTGTTTCTACTCTCAAGCAGCCACACAGTTAAAATTCAGAGTTTCATATCACAATAGTAATATTTATTTTTTGTTAGCTTTTTTGTTAGCTTTGTTAGCTTTTTGTTAGCTTAGTTAGCCAGGGTGAGCAGGCAAGGATGTCAACAGAAGATTATGGCAAGCTGACAAGGATGTGCCAAGCCAAAGGACTGGTGCATGCCAGTCTGACTAAAGGAGAAATTATTGCAGTCTTACCCACAGCTGCATCACAGACCAGCAACCAGGATGACAACCAGACTGGCCTTGGTGATGTTCAACTCTCAGGAAATGGACAGTTCAACTTTGCTTCAGAGGACTTAAAAATCCATCTGGAGTTAAAGAGACTTGAACTGGAGGCCAAACGTTTGGAAATAGAATCAGCAGAGAGACTCCAGCTTTTGGAGGATGAAAAAAAGGAGAAACAGATGACATTAGAATCAGCAGAGAGGCTGAGACATCTGGAGGCCAAAGAAAATGAGAGACTGAGATGTTTGGAGGCTAAAGAAAATGAGAGTCAGAGGCAACATGAAAAGGAGATGCTGACTTTTCACCAGGGTCATGGAGGTAATGGGAGGGGAATGACTGAACCCCAGAAGCAATAAAGGTAAGTAAATTTCTTCAACAATTTATAGAGGGTGATAATTTTGATAGTTGAATTCATATGTTTGAAAGGGTATATAAACACTATAATGTTGACCAAGGGCTCTGGGTACGGTTACTGACCCTCTTACTCCATGGTAAATCTGTAACTGCTGGTTCTAAATTGTCGGATACTGATTGCTAAAATTATAATACAGTTCAGAAATTGTTTATTAGAGTGTTTTAAGTTAACACCTGAAGATTATAGGAAAAAGTTTTGTGAGCATAGATGCAAGGCAGATGAAAGCGTGTGTGAGTATGTGGCTGAGTTAAGCACTTATTTTCATAGGTTGATGAGTGGGTGTCCCTCACCAAAAGGTCTGTCAGCCCTTTAGAAGTGGTCTTCAAAGAAGTCTGAGGAATTATATTAAACATCCTGTAATGTCACATTTAACCATCCATGAGATTAATAATCTTTTTAACTCATGAAAAGTTTTTGATGATTTGTAATTACAACATTTGGCACTGTGCCTAAATATGGAAATCATTACATGTGAATGACTGAGGAAACCTAGAAGGAAAAACTTATGTCAGCCTAAATATTTACTTTCCAGAATTAAGACCGGTTTAAGAATAACTGTTTTAAAATGTCACTGCACATAGAACCTACAGAAAGAAAGAAAAGGTTATTAAAATCAATGTCCCTCTGCAAAACTTTTTTTTTTTATCTTTTCTGCTTCATGGGATAATAGGTTCATAAGTTGGTACTAGGCTATCAGCCCTAGGGCCTATACAAGCCTAGACATAACAATTCCCTGGCTATTTCTTCCCACAATATTTATTTCCCTGGACCCCTGTTTAACAGGGCGACTGACGTGATCTCCGGGGTGAATTTCTTATCTCCCATCCAAAATACATCTCCCTTCAAAATATATCTCTGTGTCTGCATTTACAACAGACCTTTACTGTCTGAAGATTTATGAGTTGTGGCTGGATCAGTGGACAGTTCTCTGTTTACAGTTTGCCTGTATCTGTTTCATGCTTTAGGATTATTAGCACACAGGTGCTCTCTTGCAAAAAGAAAAGTAGAATGGATTATTTTCTTTTAAAACTGTTCAGACAACGTTCAGTGTTAACTGGGAAAACAAACATGGCAAATTACTGCCAAGCAGAAGGCTATCTGTTTAAAATTACACCATCTTTTCATCTATCTTCCTTGGGCAACTCAAAACAACAAGGACCAGGTGATGAACTTACACTTGGCTCTCCTACTTAATAGACTTCTAACCAGTTCATGGCTAAACTCTGTAAACCTTCCCTATGCCAGAATAGATGCAATGGCAAGCAGTCCTATCTTTATTTAAAGACAGCTTCTGAGTATCTTGAGAATTTACATTCATCAGCCTGTTGGTACCTTATTAGCTCCTGTCTGAATGACAGTTAAAGATCAATTCCTGCATATTTTTTCTCTTTGTTCCTTCTGCTTGGCAGAGATTATTTTACAATACAGCATTAACTTTATTACCTCAAAGAGACATTCTCTTTGAAAACACACTTGCAGTTCATGGATCAAATAATGAAATACTGAACTTCGGACTTGTACTGCAGTTCTGTTTTTTAAAATGCATCCCTTTGTGAATGAACCACTTGCAGCTCTAGCCTCCCTCTATCATTATTTAACAGAAGATACTTCAGGGTTTATTCATATTGGCTAGTTTGAAGACTTGGGATCGCCTTTCCTTCATGTTTTTATCACTGCTTTCTCTGGAAGTTCTCCGGTTGATTTATTTGGTCAGCCCTTCAACTTTTCAATGAAAGAATTCATTGTTGTTGCATCCCCATCCCCACCCCCACCCCTGAGATCCTAACAGCTCTGCTAAATCTTAAAACAATATGTTGTTGTTTTTATCTCTTTCTGTCATTAGAATAAACCATTAAGACATTAAAACAGTTTGAAAAACATTTATTGTCCTGATAGATAGCAACACATTTAAACTATTCTAATTACAGGCTTAGACCAACTAACACAGCGAATTACAGATTTTTATTTACATGAAACTAAGAACAGACAGGTTCTGGAATATTCCCTCCAATCAAAATCCACAACCTTGATTGGCAGTAGATATATGCAATTATTATTCAGACTGTTGGTCAGTATATTTTTGCATACTCTGTACTTTCTCATGACCCCATTTGTGTAGTTACACAAACAAAGTTGTATTTACAATTGGAATAGATAACAGACCAAGGGCAAACTGCATAGACATATGTGTTTCTAAAGGTTTCACTCAATGTTCTATAGTCTCAGAACAAAGCATCTCTATAAGCTTGCCTAGTTGGTAACATTATACATTTTGCTGTAAACATTTCTGATCTGAAATACAGAAATCCATTTTGTCAGCTGAAATGTCTGAAATAATTCTTCCAGGGAAAATCCATCCTGACATTTTTTTGATATTTCAGTATTAGTCCATCAACTACCATAGCAGATGCTGGTGAGCTTTCAGGTTTAACATTCTGCATGCTGACCTACTGACTAGTAACAAATAGTAGGGCTCCCTATGTTCTCAGTTGTGACATATTATGCTCTGATCTCTACCTAATGTCTATCATCTATCTATCAGGACAATAAATTGTACTTTACTGCTTTTCTGTATGATTTGTTGTAAATGCTTTTTGCAGTTTGATCTCTAACATTTGTACCCAACTGTTTTCTGTAAAATTTTATTGTAAAATGTTATTTCTGTAATTGTTTTAGCTGCCAATGCAATTTTCTTGCTGACTTTATGTAAAATGTTAATACTGGAGCTTTTCTCCTCGGGTCTCCACTGAAAATGAGCTAATGCTCAGCTGGACTAACCCGGTTAACAAATGTAAAATAAATAAATAAATAAAATGCATATCTCTAATTACGGAAATAGTAAAGAAGTTAATATGTTCTCCTATTATGGGAGAGGTATTTTGTTGTTTCTAGATATATATCTACAACTACAGTACAGAAAGTCTTAGACTATCAGATCAGAGAATCATAGGAGTTTACTAGGCTATCGACCTGCAGGTCATTTCAAGCTTAGCCATTTCATCCCAATGTAATACTATAGTCAGTACCCAGGATTGCATTTAGTAATGACTGTCCATGTCCAGGGCAGTTGGGGATGCTATCCGCAGTGAGAATTTATGGTGACCCATCCACTTGTCCAGGTTACTCTTGAACATTATCATTGAGGTGCTCTGTTTCACATGAATTGGTAGCCTATTCAAAAAAAATAGCAGTCGCTGGGAGACAAATCTGTCCCTCCAGCATGACCTATTTAAGTCACAGGCCATATTTAGATCCCTGTAACTGATAGCTCTAGTCCCATTTGATTTATGGATGTGCAGCAAGTTCATAAGGTTTGGGCTGTGATTGCAATGTAAGCCAGGCATAAGTATCCCCTAAGAAGTCTATACGATACAGAGTATAGTGACAAGGACTTTAGTCTGTCTGTGTAAGGCATGTGCTGGAGTCCCTTGATCTTGTTTGTTAGAAACCTCTGAGGTCTCTCCAATTGCTGCAGGTGTTTTGTATGGTACATGCTGAACAGGGCATTGTACACAATTATGGACAAGATTAGTCCACAGTATAGAGGGGTTATAACCTCCATTGCTCTCAAGGAGATGCCTATACTAATCAAGTGGGCTACGTAAAAAGTTTTCCTTCCTAAAGTAGACACATATTGGTCTGAGTTAAGGTTGCAGTCAACTTGTGATCCCAGATCCCTTACCACTTTCTGGGTACTTAGGGTATTGTTGTTGATTTGATACTGTGAAGGGACTTTGTTTTTGCCTAAGGGAATGATGATGTATTTCTTTGCATTCAGTCTGGGACCATGACTAAGACACCAGTAGTTTGTATACATAAGTCCCTCCTGGAGTATACTGACATCATTTGGGGATTCAATAATTGCACACAATTTGCAGTTGTCTGAAGATTTGGTCAGCCACACCCTTTAAGTTTTGGCCTGAACTTCTGAGTATATACCAAACAGTAGGGGACCCAGCACTGACCCCTATGGCACCCCACTGGTGACAGGTCTGTTGGTTGATGTGGAGTCACCCACTTTGATAGTGTGTGTCTGTTTCATGAGTCAGTTGGCAACCCATCTTACAACAAAGAGGTTTACATTCAGTTTGCTAAGTTTATTAGTAATGCGTGAGTGTGAGATTGTGTCAAAATCCTTTGCTAAGTCCAGGTATGCCGTGTGCACATATTTGCCATTGTCAATGGCCCTGGTCACATTTTCAAAGACATCCACCAGATTTAATAGGCAAGATCTGCTTTTGACGAATCTGAACTGGGTTGGATTCTGGGTTTGGAGGTCACCGATATCTTTATTCATGATGTCCATAATGATATGTTCCATGGCCTTACAGATGAGGCTGGTCAGACTTATGGGTCTGTAGTTCTCTGGGTCTGTTGCTAAACCACCTTTGTGGAGTGGAATAACTGTTGCTGTTCTCCATTCCATAGGAACAAAACTTGTGGTTAGGCTATGACTGAAAAGGGTACTTAATTGTGATGCTAGTTCATGTTTTAGCCCATTTAGAAGACAGCCTATGATGCCATCTGGTCCCATAGAGGCTGTGTTTTTTGCCTTGAACAAGGCTTAATGACCTGCTCTTCAGCTATGTAGGGTTGAGGGCAGTTTGGGGCATGGTTTGTGAAAAGTTTGGAGGGGCTAAGGGAGTGAAATTTTCACCAAACCTATCCACTAGCAGTTTTGCTATCTCTGTGGGGTCAGTTTGTGTGATACCATTTGTCACTAGTTCTGCACATGCTTGGGTCTACCTTAACTGTAAAAGGCCTTGTGGTTATCCTTTGTTGCGCTTGCTAAGTTTTTCTCTAAGAACCCTTAGCAGATTTGACATGTTATCTTATTTGCCTGTTGAGGCTGAGAATAGTGCTCTGCCATTTTTGGGACCTCATCTTTGTTTTCTTGGACAGCAACTTTTTGCATTTATACCAGCTTGTTTTTACTTGGGTCTCTGGCTTTCATTTTTTCTGGTACAGCCAAGTCTATACAGTTATGAAAGTGATTGTACATGGATTTAGTGTAAGCTTCGGTGTACTTACCACTTCCAGCTGGGGGTGGGGCTTGGAATGCATTAATACCTTCACTTAGGAGGATATAGTTTGCCTTGGTGTAGCTTTACAGTCTGACTTCACCCTTTGTGGGTTCTGGTGTTACCAGATCAAAGCTGACTGATTTGTGGTCAGATTTAACTAATGAGGGTCTGACAGTTGCAGCCATGCATCTGTTTGTCATGTTAGTGAAGACCAGATCAAGTATGTTTGTTCCTCTTGTTGGGGTGTGAACAATTTGTTCCAGGGCAACTGAGTTTACAAAATCAAGGAACTTCTGTGCTAGTGAGTTAAGGCTAGCGTAGGTTTCCCAGTTGATGGTGGGATAATTGAAATGCCCCCATAACCAGAGTGTTTGGGAATCTTGTGATTGACTTCGGTTTTGTCAAGTAGACTTCATGCGTGTCATGACCCATGGAGGGGGATCTATAACTTGCAATGACTTTAATGGCATTCTTACCCACAGTAACCTGAACTTGGAGTAACTCCATGGAGTTCAGTCTAACTAGATGGGAAGTGAACTTATCTCTAATATAGATAGAAACACCAACTCCTTTGGTTCTCACACAGTCATTTTGTGGTCTGAAGGTGAGGAAGGCATTGTAGCCTTCCAAGGCCGGGATACTCTAAGGTCCTGAACCAGGTTTCTGTGACTGCATAGACATCTACATCTTCCAGTGACCTAAGTGTTTCCAGGGTGTGCATTTTTTGGTTTAAGCTGCTAGCATTTAGCAGCATGACCCTTATTTTGTTATGACTCTCAAATTTCACATCAGTAAGTTTGTTGAAACCTTGTCTAAACAAAAGGCACTATGGGGAGATAAACACCTTTTCCAGCAGCTGAAAGCCTAGTGGTGGCAGGTGCAAACCATCTCTGGCAAAGCAGCAAGGTTTGTCGACCATGGCTTTGCAGGCTAACAGAAACTGGATTCCCTTTGAATGACACCAAAAACTAAGCCAATTATTGAAATCAATCATTTTTTTATACTGTGGCATCATTCTAGGTGAGGGTAGTATGCTGCTCAAGGCTAGGAGCATATCTGCCTGGGACACATACTCAGAGAGCTCAGTTATGTCTCTCTTCATATAGTCCAGTGAGGTATGTCTCAGATCACTCACTCCAACATGAACTATGACAGTCATAATGGTACTTGTTGCTGAGAGAACTGAGTACATGCATGATCTGATGAATCCTGGCAAAGGACAGGCTGACCGTGACTTATTCCTTGTCCAGTCTGGTGAGTGGGACATCCTTGCATCTCATTATGGAGTCTCCAGTCACAAGACAATTTTGTTTTTAAGTGTTATGCCTTACGGGCTTGGTACATGAGACACTGGTGTTGCTGAGGTCACTGGTGTTTCTATACGCTTTTTAAGAGAACCTCCAAGTATTTTTATTTATGTGTTGGATGTGTACTTATGTGTATGAGTAGTGGTACTATGCACAAGTAGCGGTGGGTGGGTTGACAACCTCTACATTGTTGCTGTTTTGAGTGCAAGAGAGCATAGATTTAAGATACCTTTCAAAATATATTGCCCAATTCTTCATAAAGCACATGCTGCTTATAAGAACATTTGTGTGTGTGTGTGTGTGTGTGTGTATATATATATATATATATATATATGTGTGTATATATATATATATATATATATATATATATATATATATATATATATATATATATATATATATATATATATACAGAGACATTGCAGAATTATAAAGACGTTGAATATAAAAAGAAAGCAATCAGTAAATCAGTATGGCTTTTATTTTCTTGTTTAACTTAAATGGTATCACTGTTCAGCCTATTTCGTGTTTGCTTGTTTTTTTTGTTGTTTTAAAAGGAAGAAAAGCATTTATGAAACTGAAGACTTGGTTATATTAAAATATATTCTTAACAGTATTACAATATATTTTTAATAGTATTTGTAGAACAGAGCGTGTGTATATACCTTTAAGTAGCATTTCCAGATGTAAGCACGTGCATATAAATGGTGAGCATGTACAGGCATCGGTGCCATTTTGAGAAAACAGCCAGAGTGTTAACATGTATGAGTGTGGTTGTCAATCTGTTTATAAGTTTAATTAACTAATTAAGTTTAGGTTACAAAACCTCATTCCTGATTTGTTTGTGTTTAACAAAGCTGCTTGATCTGAACCCACAACTGCTTGTCTGTTTTATCCTGACCGGTCGAGCAACATGGTGTGAGAACCGGGATTAAGAGAGTAACTTGTTCAAGCCATGAGGTGCAGAGTTGAAGGTGAAGGCAGATTTAGCTGGCTGACTGAAATGGAGCTCAGACAAACAAAAAAGGCCAGAAATGAATTTAAGGTAATCAAAACTTCCACAAATGATTTATTTGGCACAGAAAATGAAATGGAGCATTTGTAAGGCACAAAATGCATTATTAATCAAACGGTAGCACAAAATGTATTATTAATCAAATGAAAGGCACAAAACACATCATTAATTAAACAAAATGTTTGAAGCAATGATATTTGAAAAAACTAACAGAGATATTCATATGTGGCTCAGAATTAACTTTGGTTTGCATAACGAGCATGTTTAATGTAAAACGGGCAAAAGAAAAGTATAATGAGCATGATAAGAGATTAAAAGGGCATAATGAGTACAATAAAATGGCAAATTAAGCTTAAAGAGCAAGGTGACTGCATGTTTTTTTAGTAAAAGACTGTGTTTGGGCACAAACTACTATTTTGCATTGACCAAAGACATTTAAAGCAGAACTAGAGTTGTTTGAAGTATCTCAGAGTTTGCAAAGTATTTGCAGAGTGTGTGCTTTATTACAGTGCAATTATTTCAAAGTGTTTGCTGGGTGCAAAGTACAGTTATATTGCAAAGTGCAGTCAAAGTACAGCCATTTTGAAAAGTTTCTTGTGCTGTGTACATTTATTCGCAGAGTGCCACCATTTCAAAATCTTTGTTACACTGTACAGAGTTACTTTGCAAAGTACAGCCATTTTGAAAGGTTCTTGTGCTGTGTCCAGTTTATTTGAAAAGTGCATTCATCTCAAAGTGTTTCTTACTCTGAGCTTGTTCTGCTGTGTGCAGTTAATTCACAAAGTACAGTGATTGCAAAGTATTTCTTACACTGATAAGGAGTGGTTTCACAAAGTACAATGATTTCAAAGTGTTCTTGTACTACAGAGATTTATTTGGCAAAGTACATTGATTTCAAAGAGTCTGTTGTGCTTTGGGGCATAATTCCGAGTACTGGCATAAAGTTCTGGCATACATATTTGTGTGTGTATGTTCATACATAATTTTAAGCACCTTCACTACTGTGTGTTGATATGGCAGAGGCATTTCACAGACCTAGCCCACTTGCGTTTGATCATGATATAGCAGGGAATTGGAGAGTATTTGAGAAAGAATACAATATTTTCATACAAGCAGTTTTTTCTGACAAAGATGCACATACAAGAGCATTCATTTTGCTTAACTTAACTGGTTCAGAAGCCATTGAAAGAGAGCGTTCATTTCTGTATGCACCAGCAGTATGTGCAGGATAGGGGGGAAAACCACCATATTGTGGTACCAGCTGAATCAAGAGAAGACTCTGAGTGCTTTAAATGTAAATTTAGAGAAATGTGCAACCCCCAGACAAATGTTACATTAAAGACGCACTTATTTTATATAAGAGATCAAAAGCCAGGTGAAACTTTTGCAGCTTATATCACTGACTTGAGAAATAAGGCCAAAACGTGCAGATTTGATGACTTGAAAGATGAGTTAATAAATGACAGGCTTGTGTGTGGTGTTCATAATGCTCCAGTGAGAAAGATTTTGCTTTGTGACAGTGATTTAATGTTAAACAAATCCATAGATATTTGTCAAATCCATGAGCTCACAGAAAGACACACAAGTATGCTTGCAAGTGATAGAAGCATGGTTTCAACAGCCCCTAGAGCAAGCATAGATAGTATGCAGCACATGGCAAGCAGAAACAGGCCTAAGCACATGGCAGCTGCAACCCCTGTGGGTCTACCTGGGAAACCCCAGAGATTTCTAGCAAGTTCCAAGACTAGCTCAGTAAAAGGACATGCTCAGTGCAGTATAAGGGTGAGTCAGCAAAACCCAAGTTAAGTCTTATTGTTAACTGTCGTAATTGTGGTGCTAATCATGAGTCTAAAAAAGAGAGGTGCTTAGCATTTGGTCAGCAATACCACAAGTATAAAAAATATAATCACTTTCAAAAGTTTTGTAAATCAAGCAAGCCTAATTCAGTTATTAAGAAAGGTCACTCAAAAAAGCAAGTTGAACATGCAGAGAGCTGCAACTCTACCTTCTTTGTAGATGGTGTATCAGTGGTTGGTGAAAAAAGTTAATGCAGTAGATTTATTGGCAAAGAATTAAGTATTTTGCACTGCCCTGATTAATGGAAAGCCCACAGAGCTCAAAGTAGACACTGGTTCAAAGTGTAATGTTATTCCAGCAGAAACATTTACTAAAGTGAGGGCTGGTGAGCAACTTAATTTGGCCAATTGTGTGAAGCATGTTGCTTACAGAGGTGAAGAGATTCAAACTGAAGGCTCAGTAGTGCTTTCATGCTATTCAGCTGGGGACAGTTACAACTTGCAATTTTATGTAGTCAGAAGACCTGTGCAGTCATTATTAGAGACAGTTTGAGAATGAAACTGTTTTCTTTTACCAACGAAGTCCATCATGTAAGCACATGTCCCAGTTCCAGCTTCAGTGATGCTATTTTCTCAGAGTATGCTGATGTTTGTGATGAAAAGCAAGGCAAACTTCCAGTTGTGTACTCCATGAAAATAGACCCAGAAGTCAGTCCACTGGTCAGACCAGAAAGGAGAGTTCCAATAGCTATGCAGTACAAAGTCAAGATCCAGTTAGACAAAATGGTGCAGAAAGGTGTGATTTGTCCAGTCACAGAACCAACTGAGTGGGTGTCTTCCATGGTAGCTGCTCATAAGAAAAATTCAGATGAAATAGGAATGTGTATTGACCCAGGAGACTTGAACAAGGCATTAAAAAGACCTCATCATCCTATACATACAGTCGAGGAGATTGCCACCCTCATGCCAAATACCACTGTTTTTTCTGTCTTAGATGCAAAGAGTTCATTTTGGCAAGTAATGCTTTATTGCAAATCTTCATTACTGACTACATTCAGTACCCCATTTGGTAGATACAGATTCCTCAGGATGCCTTTTGGAATACATTCTGCCAGTGAAGTCTTTCAGTGTGCAATGGAGCAAATTATTTCAGGCTACCCGTGTGCAATAATAGTTTATGATTTACTGGTTGGAGGCAATGGTGAAGCAGAGGATAACAGAAACCTCAGGAAAGTTCTGGACAGACCATGTGAAGTGAATTTAAAGCTCAAGCCTCTGAAATGCAAATTCAGACTACCAGCAGTTACTTAAGAAGTTCATTTATTTACCAGTATAGGCCTACAACAAGACCCTTCTAAACAACCAGCCATTCTTGAGATGTCAGCTCCAGACAATGCCCTAGCCCTACAGCATTTTCTTGGTATGGTTAACTATCTGGGCAAATTTAGCCCTAACCTTAGTGAGTTATCAGTGCCTCTAAGAGAGGTGACATGCAAAAATATGCCTGGTCATCGTTAGAACAACACCAGGGAGCATTTGATAACCTCAAACAACAAATTGCCAACCCGCCTACATTAAGGTACTATGATGTCCACATACCAGTAGTTCTTTCCAGTGTTTCTTCAAAGTTCGGTCTTGGTGCAGTTATTCTTCAAGAGGGCAGACCTGTTGCCTATGGATCTAGAACTCTTACCCAAACTGAAATGCAGTATGCTCAGATTGAGAAGGAACTTTTTGCAACTGTGTTTGCATGTTCAGTGTTCCATGATTATATTTATAGCCGAGCTATCCAGATAGAAACTGACCATTAACCTCTAGCCACTATTTTAAAGATGCCTAGCATTCAGCTCCAGCAAAACTACAAAATATGAGGCTCAAATTGCAAAAGTATAATTTCAAAATGGTCTACACAAAAGGCAAACTTCTTTGCCCAGAAATACCATGGAACAGCTTGATGCAGAGAATTTTGGCTTTGATATAATGGAAGTGTGTAATTTTTCTACTTAAAGAGCTAAGAAATCATACAAAGACTGATCCAGTTTTTGCAAAAGCTTAACCACTTCATCAATGTAGGATGGCCATCAAAGCAATACTGTGGACCGCCAGAAGCACAACCTTATTTTCCATACAGAGATGAGATGCTGACGGAAGATGGTATCATTTTCAAAGATCCAAAAGTTATTGTTTATACTTCCTTACAAAATGAATACATTCAGATGTTGCATCGTGACCAGCCAGGTTCCAATTCTACCAAAAGAAGGGTAAGAGGACGAGTATTTTACCATTCTCTAATGAAAGACATTAATAAAGTACTTTCTTCTTTTTCAGTATGCAACATAGCATTTGCAAAAAGATCCACTTCAGCTAAGCCAAATTCCTGAGATACTTTGGTCAACAGTAGTCAATGGCAGATTTAAGTGGAACAATCAGCATTACTTAGTGTTGGCAGACTCCTATTTGAACTGGTTTAAGATCAATTTCCTACCTAATCTAACATCCAGTGCTGTTATTACTAAGATGAAATGTCATTTTTCTGGCCATGGTAGTCCACACAAAGTTATTTCTGAAAATGGTATCCAGTTAACCAGTCAATTGTTTCAGAGATTTGCAAAAGAGTGGGACTTTATCTATGTTACTAGTAGTCCTGAATACCCACAGTCAAACTGCCTTGCTGAACATGCAGTACAAAGTGCAAATACTAGAGAGGTCAAAGCATGACAATATCAATATCTTTTTGAATGTACTTAATATCAGAAATATACCCCATGACAACCTACTTGGCCTGCCTACTCAGAGACTTCTACTAGGCAAACCAGAACAACCTTGTCTATTAGCTTTACTCTATAGGTGCCTAATGCTAAAAACAACAGAGCAATTAAAGACCAACCTTTTAAGAAGCGTTCTTCTTAGAAGTCCAGCTATGATAAAATGAGCAGATTTCTTTGTCTTTTAAAAGAAGGAGAGACAGTGATGATGCAAACGGTGAAAGGCTTTGATCGAATTGGTCAAGTGAGAGGTATATATGCCAAGCCGTGATCCTACTTAGTGGAGTCTGAGGGTATAGAATACATGAGAAACCACAGGCATCTTCTTCCTGTGTCTGAAATGATACTGTAGCATTGTACCTGTGATACAGACTCTAGATCTAAAAGCAACCCTGACCATGTTCATAGTGAAGAACATGTCTCAGTATCCATTCCCATTCCTCATGATGTCCCAGATGTCCCCAAAGGTGAACATTCCTTGAAGACAGTCCCCATTGCTAGATCCAATTCTGATTTTTATGTTACACAATCGGGTTGTATTTCTAGACCAAGTGTAAAATACACAGCAACCTGGGCATGATTGTTTTATGTGTCTAATTTTGTATGATTGCATGTCAAAGAATTAGTTCTGTATAATTGCATGTCAAAAGATCACTTCTGTAAATTGCGTGTCATTGAATACTGTCATTTAGTGTATGAGTCATTTCACAAAGAGGGAGGATGTACAACAGAGCGTGTGTATGTACCTTTAAGAAGCATTTCCAGATGGAAGCACGTGCATATAAATAGAAAGCACGTCAAGGCACCAGTGCCATTTTAAGAGAACAGTCAGAGTGTTAAGGTAGTCAGTCTGTTTATAAGTTTAAGTTTAAGTTACAAAGCCTCATTCCTGATGTGTTTGTGTGTAATAAAGCTACCCACAACCGCTTGTCTTTTTATCCTGACTGGACGAGCAACATGGTGTCAGAACCAGGATTAAGAGAGCAACTTCTTCAAGCCACGAGGTGCAGAGTTGAATGTGAAGGCAGATTGAGCTCCTGATGATGTCCCAGTTGTACCTAAAGTTGAACATTCCTTGAAGCCAGTCCCCATTGCTAGATCCAATTCTGACGTTTATGTTAGATGATCAGGTCATATTTCTCGACCTAGTGTAAAATACACAGCAACCTTGACATGATTGTTTTATGTGTCTAGTTTTGTATGATTGCATGTCAAAGAATTAGTTCTGTATAATTGTATGTCAAAAGATCATTTCTGTAAATTGCGTGTCATTGAATACTGTCATTTAGTGTATGAGTCATTTCACAAAGAGGGAGGATGTACAACAGAGCATGTGTATGTACCTTTAAGAAGCATTTCCAGATGTAAGCACATGCATATAAATAGTGAACACGTCAAGGCAGCAGTGCCATTTTGAGAGAACAGCCAGACTGTTAACATGTATGAGTGTGGGGGTCTGTACTGAATCACCGAATGCTTAGAAAAGCGAACGCTGACTCATCGACCCCATGTAAGCAAAAGCTTACAATCTCAAGCACTCAGAACAGCAAATTTTTTTCCCAGGGAAAATAATCGCTGTTCTGAGAAACACATACACAACACACGCACACCACAAACTATTTCTAATATAGGGGGCTTTGCTCCCCACACCCCCTGATGTAGGGGCTGTGCCCCCCACACCCCCCTACTTAAATATACCAACTCCAAGACCGCACTACAGAAACAAAGAAGACAAAATACCGAAGGCGGCCAAGCGATTTCTTTCCCAGGGAAAGAATTCGCTTATATGCCGCTTCAGTATTTTGCCGTTTCACACTATAAAGTTCAATCAAGATGCATTTGAAAGAATGCATCTTCAATCAGCTAATAGTGAACCGAGTGTGCTAGTCAGTCTGTTTATAAGTGTATTTAAATTTAGGTTACAAAGCCTCATTCCTGATGTGTTTGTGTGTAATAAAGCTGCTTAAACTGAACCCACAACTGCTTGTCTGTTTTATCCTGACTGGACGAGTGACAGTATTTACTTCTGATTCTTGTTGGATTTAAGTGGGCTTTATCCACTGGAAGCCACTGCAGACTAGACCCACATTCTGCATAAAGCTTATTAAAAGGTAGTTACAATGTTTTTATGCAGTGATCTTCAATGGAGGCACACAAAACTTCAGGGAAACATTGATTTAAGGAGTGTGCACCACAAAGGGATGGTACAAAATGTATTTCTAAAGTGCTATAAAAAAGGCAACTGTGAGGAGTGCTTCACTCCCCACAGAACTTAGGGGCTACAAGAAGGGGTTACTTCCTAATAAGCATTGTGTAAATAATCGTGTCACTGTTTCCTCTGTTTTCTAATTTCTATAAGGCTTATTTTATTGTTTTGCATCTTGTCTAACCCATAGGATACCAGCACCACACTGTTTTCATTTCATTTTGTTGCGGCTGACTGTATTTGGTTTCACTTGGATCTTTCACTGATGATCACATATGCACCACACTAATTATTCAAACTGTGCACACTGATAAGATCTTCACTTGGAATGCATGCATGCTTACATAAAACCATATGTGGGAGCATAACTTTGAACTTGTGGACATTCAAAACAGGAACAAAGGCCCTTGAAAAATAGGAACATCCAGTTAACAATCTGGACATCTGATTAGCATAAAATATGAACACCAAATAACTTATCGATCTTTCTAATTCCAGTAGGAATGTGGGATATTACTCAGAAACACATGTTGACTGTATGAAGTTGAAAGAATACTGGAAGTCAATTAATGAATTTTTGCAGGCTCTTTTTACAGATAATTTCATTATTTCTAAGTCTCTTATATTATTCAACACACCTGTACCTCAATGTGTTAAAAAGATTAAGCTTCCCTTGTTATGGTCTATCCTAGCAGTGGCCAGGAAAATAATAACTAGAAATTGGATTTCAGATACACCTCCTTCGTTCAATGAATTTAAAAATGTTATGAATATAATGTGCCATATGGAAATAAGCACAATTAGAATGAGAACAACTAGAAAAACATCATATTATATTGTATGGGATAATTTACAAAATTTGTTAAAAAAATTCTAATTTCAATAGCACGGTATTTTAGTTTAATTAATTGATCTGATTGTAGTGGATGTCTTTGTAAATACTTTAGTTGTTTTGTTGAATATTATAATAATACCTATTTTTAATTACTTGTATAAAATTGTTATGATATTTCTCTTATATGTTAAAACAATAAACCTGTTTTGAAAAAAAAAAGAAACACATGTTGAAAAAACAGAGACCGAATAAATGATGAAAAAAATATAAGTACATTATCAAAGTGTAAAATCTGCACACTTTTATGAACTGTATCACAAAATGCTACAAAGCAATGTCATTTGTTTTTATTTCAGAAAAAGGGAGTTGTAAGACATGCATCCTCTTTCTTTAAATTACAGTTGCCACTATTAAGTTGAGCGTGGTTTTCTATTTAAGATGGGTTCAAAATGTATGGCCAGATGATTGTAAATATTAACTTATTAGATAGCCTAACCTCAAGAGTCAGTGACAAGTAGTAGTGGAGAGGCAACTATTAACTTTGTGGTAGTAACAAAAAGCATCTCAGACACACATTGCATACATTCATAGACACAAACATATACCACTAAATCTACCCTCTAACCTAACTCTAACTCTGACCCTAACCTGCAAACACTTGTGAATCACACGGAATCCACCCCTTTACCCAATCCTAAACCTGAAAACACTTGTGTACACAAACTGACTCCATCCGTTTACCCAATCCTAACCTGCAAACACTTGTGTATTCACACTGAATCCACCCCTTTACCCAATCCTAAACCTGCAAACTCTCCCACAGATACTCCCACCCCTACTGCAACCCTACTTCCTTTGGCAACACAGACATTTTGCAAAACAAACCACCATGCAATTTGTCAAACAAATACACTATATATTACATGCTTATGTATACGCACACATACATACATATATTATTTCACGTATATGACATTTTCTGCCCATTGAGGTGGAAAGAATGAGCCAAACAGCTTTAGTCTTGACCTGCATGTAAGTCCTTAATGGTGGATTACAAAACATTTACACAGTATGCACCTTATTATAGTTACAATTCTATGGACATTTTGCTGAGAACTGTGAAACTTTGATTAAAATGTTGCCTTGGATGCACAGGCAGTAAATACAGGCTTGTACAAGCTTGTCAGTATGATAGCCTGTCAAGTTATCTTGTATTCACTTTCTATGAAAGCAATTTTTACCATGTCTGTTCATTGTGAAATCTGCTGGATATGGATATTATTGTTATGACATGACATCAGACATACAAAGCCTATATATTTACCCATGAAATAGATTTTTCATCATGTAAATATGCTAACAGTCCCCACAAGCTTGAGCTTGATATGTATGAAATGATACAAACAACATGTATTTGCAGTCAGTATAGGTGTGACATGACATTCTCTAATGCTATACTGCTTCAGACATATAGCTTTATACTAGTAGTAAGCAGAAGTAGGCCTGTATAGTCATTAGTCCTGCTCAGTGTCATGACATTCATTTTATAATCAGAGTGTGCATACCTTAGTGTGCACATCTTTATATTTACATATATGGTGTAGCCTTTTTGGGTATTGCATGTTGCATGACATGTAAATGCCTTGAAAAAATAGTAAATTATGAAGAAATGTGGCTGTAGAAGATTGCTAATGCCACTGAGTAATATAAATAGTATGTAAATATTTATTTATTGTTTATTAGGAAAAGTCCAATTGGATAATTATGTCGGTACTTCCGTATTATCGCAACCAGATTTTCTTGCTTGTGAAAGTCGTGCTGTGTCATGGAGAACAGTTGTATTAAGGTGGAAAGGGAAGTGTAAGCAAGTTATGGCTAATGTGCCACACACAGTATGAGGCAGGGAGAGGAATAACTTTAAATTTGTTGACTCCTGCCTCGCTTGTCTCACTTTTGCGGTGAACTCCACTCTGTTGCACCGCAAGACAGATCCTGCTTTTCTGATTACAATTGAGGCTAATGCAAGGTAATCAGAAACATTCCCTGTGAATGTTCATGGCCAATACTCAACTTTTATTTTATTCCTCCGTATGATTTTATGGTGGCCTGGTGGTTAATCCATATGGGTAAACCATATAATACACAAAGGAGTAGGTATGTGGTGGCAACAGTGGCTGTAATGAATGCAGTAAGGAATGTTTTGGCTTTACCTAGCATTCTTTGTTTTTTGTGAGTTTTTTAATATTGCTCTGTATGTGGAGGTCATATTTAAGATGGTCATCTATTATAACTGTGATGTTCCCACTCTGGGCCAGTAATCAAGGAGCCTGAATCCTAACCACTGACAGTGGAGAGGGGCATTCACTTGTAATACAAATGGATACACTCAGTATTTCCAGATGCAGATCTCTCTGTATCAAGCACAGTTTCCCTTAAGAACACACAGGGAACACACTTAGCCTGGGGTCTGGGTTTCTCTATCTGTCTCCCTCCAGGTCCCCATAAAACTTCCTACAGACACAGATTTAGAGTTAGGTCCTCAGCCAAGTGTCCAAGCCAAGCCCTCCAGCATCGTCTCTGTGAAACCAGTGCTTCATGTCCCTGCTCCAAGTAGCTGACTCACACAATCTTTGAATTTTCACACACACACACACACACACACACACACACACACACACACACACACACACACACACACACACACACACACACCTGGGAAAGGCTGGCACAGATCACCCACTCTACCAACTTTGCCCAGACTATAAGGTAGATTCACTACCACCAGTCATTTACTATAAGGCTCTTACAAGGGTACCCAATTATATTGAGTGAAATTAATACTAATACAAATGGTACTTTGAGCAGCAGCAAGGCTTTCAGAAGTGGACAGAGTTATCATCAAATAAATATATGCAAATACTCTCAGAACTTAAATATTTTCAAAAAAAATCACAATGAAAAGTTTAAATATATTTAATAATAAATAATAAAAGAAAATGAAAATATGAAATATCTATTTAAAATAAACACCCTAATGTCAGTCACAGAAAATGTTAAAACAACACTGATGAAAGTTTCACACAGATACAGAAAAACAATATTTAGCTAATCTCACTATCTATTCCTGATTGACTAAAAGAATTACTGTTCCCTAGTTAAGTTACTTACTACAGCAAGGCAAGATTATGTGGGTGAGGGTCTTTCTAGTTAGGGCTTCCAAGAACAGAGTGCCCCTGAAACATCAGTCTCCTCTAATATTAAACATTATTTCTGTACAGAAAGACATCATATACATCTGGTCCTCTGACTTCTGGTTCCCACACTATTACCAACACTAGAAGCTGCTAGGGTTTAGGACCTATGTGCTACCATACATATCTGGAGCTTTTCTAAGATCTGTTGCAGCATCTGGAAGCCATAAAACAATAAAACCATTCCACTCTTCCTACAGAAGCTACAAACTATTCTGTAGTACAGACATTGCATCTCTGGCTCCCTTCAAAACTGTGGAATAACATCTTTATGGTTTAACCCATCAAGTAATTTAATTTCAAGAATATTTTTCAAAGTCAGGTGGATTAGCCTCTTCTCTTCCAGTATATACTGTTACAATGTATACTTTTAAACACTCACAATAATGTATGCACATTCATTTTCTGTCCAGCAGGAAACACTGTCGATACATTTCAATACAAGCAACTTTACAAACAAATTTTAAGCACAAGCATCTGTACAAATCAGTTTGCTACACAAATGACATTTAATTCTTTATAAAATTCCAGCTAGCTGTGCTGGCATATATTACACATCCACTGCCCTCCTTCTCTTGGCATGGCTGGCAGTACCTCATATAGTCACATCATACTGGTGGCAATAGTGGGTTTCAGGCTTCTTGATTACTGGCCCAGAGTGAGGATGTCACAGTAACCCCCATCAGTTTTGTATGGGTCACTACATCAACTGAGTCTTGTTTAGGGATGTGATTTTAAGTTACTTTTCTCATGAGTAATTAATTTAGTGAAAAATAAAAGTAGTTTGGTTTACTTTGCTTTAACAAGGAGTTAGTCGTTACAGGAGTCAGTTTTCAATAGAGATAAAGGCATGCTGAGTAATCTTTTCTAAGTTTTCTAGATTGCCTGAGAAGCAGATGTGGGGGGAATCATCTGCATACTGTACAAGGGATGCTTGTTGTGTAGAAGCATGAATATGTTTTTAAAGATATTAAATAGAAGGGGACCAAGGAGAGAGCTTTGTGGAACACCTGTACTGATGGTAGACAAGGAGAAAGGGAATCATTTAATTTGTCTGGTAACACTTCAACAAGTATTTATTAAACCACTTAAGTGTAAATTGTGAGATACCCATTTTGGACACTTGTAGCAAGGAATTCTTTTTATGAGACACAGTGTTGAAAACTTTTGAGGAGTCTAGAATACAGAAGATACAAGCATATCTCTATCCCAGGTTGTATTTATGTTATTTGTGAAATTTGGGAGAGCAGCTGTGCTACAGGCAGGTCTAAATCCATGTTGAGCATTGGTTAGTAATTATTCCTTTATGAGATGCCAAAGTAGTTGTTTATTGACACATTTTTACAATATTTGTGAGAGGTGTGTAAGATGGTAATGGATCTGAAATCAGATATCTCAGTAGAATTGTCCCTTTTGTGGAGAGGAATGATATGCCATTTTTTCCAGATGATAGGAATATAGGATGCATGTACTGACCTGTTTATAAGGATAGAGACTGGATATGCACCAGCATTAGCAGCAATGTCGAGGTATTCTGCAGGAAGGTCATCAGCAGAGAGTGAGCAGAGTTTATGTTTGGATAATTGGGACTGTTTGTAGTGTGAGGGTAGGAGTAGAGGTGTTAGCAAATGGGATAGACATGAGTCAGGGGAGAGTCAGGAAAGCATTCCTTGGTGAGGGCAGGTACGCTATCAATGAAGTAGGAGTTAAACTTGGTAGCTGTTTCCAATGGAGAGTTACTGAGACAAGGATTAGGGATTTCGGAGTAAAGTTTATCTGATGGATGACCAGATTGTTTCTGGGTTATAGGTATGGCTGTTTTCTAAATCAAAATTGTATTGTTTCTTATCAAAGTTGACTTCCTTTTTGGTAAAGTTGCAATGTTCTTAAAAGCTCTGTAGATTTTGTGGAGTTTTATGCTTTGCCAATCTTTCCATGCCTGGTTTCTGTTTTGCATGAGACTTCTACTCTGCTTACTAAGTGAAGGGGCAAAGTTAGGTTTTACTCTCTTCCTACATAAGTAAGGCTGTTTAGGATGCTTAAGAAAGTTGAATTAATCCTTTCTACTGTCACATGCAGTGGAAAGCTTTTAGAAAAGTCCAGTTAAATGAGTTTAGAGCAGCTAAAATGATTCAGGGTTAAATTTTTTGAGGTTATGAGTATTTTTGTATACCTGTTGCTTGGCATGGTGAGTAATACATCTGATATGTAGGACATTGATCACTAAGGGATTCAGGAAGAGTTCCTGATGCAGTGTAGTAACACGAATAAAAAAACAGAATCCAGTCAATAACTGGAATAGCATTCTGGGATTTGTCACAGTTAGTAGGAGAAGTAATAAGCTGTTTGAAGCCATGAAGATTGATGCTAGAAGAAAGATAGAAGAAAAAGTGCTCAAGCTAATATGGACATCACCTAGGATGACTGTATCATTGTTAGACTTGTCTGAGATCCAGCAAAGGATGCTTACAAGGGGGGATATATTGTTTGCAGGGAGTATATTGAACAATTATACAAAGGAGTTTGTACTCATTTAATTTTATATTGCAGATAAGTTGCTCTGCATTACTAAATTTTGGAGGAGTTTTTGTAAGAGGAGATACTTTTTATATGTTAAGATAGCTATCTCCGTCCAGCTTTTTTGTTTAGCCTGTCAGCTCTAATCATGCAGTATCCCATGGAAAGAAATGATGTCTTTTATATGAGGCTCTTGCATAAATAGTGGAGAAATCTGTATGTAAATGTTTTCTTTTGGTGAAATAATTTGTTTCCAATATATGCTTTGCAACTTAGGCTAAAGCAACATACAAGCTGAATAAAACTATAATTTTAGTTAAATCTGTATCCATTGGCATTAAAAGAATATTACTTATGATACTGTATCCTAAACTCACCCTGCAAGAGAGTGCATTGCTAATAACCTATAACAGAGAGAGAGAGGTGAGTGTGCTAAAACCAACATGAAAGAGAACGGAGTTTGTGTTCTCCATTACATTTAAAAGACACTGCTTTCACTTTTGCATATCTAATGCTGACAGTGTTAAAAAGAAATCTGAAGTTTCATAGCAATTTTTTTTTTTATCCTGAGTGCAATTGGGTTGTATTCTAACCTAGGTAATCGACTGCAGTATCCCTGAAGTAAGCTGTGTGCCAGTTGCAGTCACCAAATACAGAAATGTGCAAATATTCTGCTAAAGTGATCACAGAGACAAAGTATGGAGAAATGAATTGAAACTCCACAGAGATGGATTGCAACAAACAAGCAGTCATTAAGCATACACGAACAAGTGAAACTTGTTAGTCTCAAAACTATACCACCATTAAAGAAATTTACCGCGTGTTTGCCAGATTTGACTTTGAGTGGACATCACCATCTTTCTCCTGGGTAGCAATCAGTCAGTTAGTGAGAGTGACTGTAGAGCTGGGACCTTACAATCTGTTGGGTGCTTTGATGGTGCAGTCTGCAGTAACCTGAAGGAAGGAATCAACCCATTTTACCAGAATGGCAAGAGATGGATAGAGCCCCCCCCCCCCAAGCTGTTGAGGGTTTTAACAGCAGTCTCCATTAATCCTAAAGCAAGACTACTCCTCTATCATTAAATACTGATCCACATTACTGAAACAGGTTCAGAGGTTTTGCCTTATACAGCATCCTTCCTTGCATGGCTGTATACATATGTCCCACTGCTTTGCACTGTAGTTCAGTTGTAGTGATATTGTATTGCTGCTATTCTTTCTCTTCCTCTGTCACATTTTCTTAAACCCTGTACTGCAAACACACCTTTCCAGTCTTTACTTGTTCTACCTTTCTCATTTACCACGTTGTCTCATATTGCACCCTGCGCTCTCTCTAACCTGCCATCCACTATCATTATCTCAGTATGTTTTTTTCAGCCTTATATATTCTTCCCCTTATGTCTTGTTCTGCCATTCAATAGCTGCCTTACTTATATCTTTCACCATTTTTCTATTCCTACGTATAGCTTTCACTAGTTTCTATTCTTGCCTATCTCTGTTCATATCTTACTCCTGTTTACTTATCTGGACTATTTTATAAAATAATACCTTAGTAGTTTGGTTCCCCTTCCCTCTATGGCCCTGCTCCTCACAAACTGCCTCCACTAGAGGCACAGTACTTTTGTGTGCTGTTATCTTGATTAGGTTTTATGTTCCTTTACTTACTTTAGCCACAGTAATTCCTGTTTCTCCACAAACTGTCAACCCCTTGAAACATCCAGTTTCTTTATAATCACACTCTTTTTCTTTCACTACACACTAGCTTTCCTTTGGGTAGTCTGCTAATCAGGTATAGTATCTTAATTGCTCTATTACTGAATTTGCTGAGGTATATTCATGTGCACATTTCATTCAAAGCTATCTGCTTCATCATTTTATTTTGCTGCGGTAATGACTTTGAAATGGAAATGCTGTGCTTATTTTTCAGTCTAAACCAGGGGCGGCTCATGCTATTGGACTGCAGGAATGCAACCCCCCCCCCCCGATGTAAAATGAAAAGAATAGAAAACTAAAGTCCTGCACATGTGTGCTTTCCTGTCCAGACTGCTGTCTAACCAGTCCAGATTACAAAAAGTAGGCAATCAGTATATATGTCCCAAAAGTCTATGCAGTTACAAACAACATAGACTTGTGTGTGTGTCTGGAATACCCCAATTGAATATTCCTAGTGACTAGAGTTATTCAGGCTCAAACCCTGTACTTTGGATACTGGTAGCAAGAGCTTAACTTCCCTACCCACCACCACTGCAGATTTTTGCCTCATATGTTTGTTCTGAATCTGTTCTGTTCCTCATAAAAACTGTGTTTTTTCTGGATTTTTGTAATAAATAATAACAGGCATTTGAATTTCAGACTTCATATTCTTCAGAAAATACATGGTAAAACTACACAAAACCTTTTATTCTAGCAATTTTCTAAGTTTATAAGATCAATATTTGAAAATTGTCCCTATTTTTGGTGCTGTATTCCCCCATTATTGGCTTTGTCCAGGTTTTTTGTGCTAAGAGGTTGAGCGCTATGGTGAGAACTGAGAACTGAATTCACTGAATATGTTTGTGGGCTGTATTCCCCCATTATTGGCTTTGTCCAGGTGTTTTGTGCTAAGTGGTTAAGAGCTATGGTGAGAACTGAATTAACTAAATATTAACCATTTAAGTTTCAGTCTTCAGTTCTTTTAAGAAACAGCTTATAAGGCATAGTGGTATGTTGCTCTGACTATAGTGCATAGGGTCCTGGGTTCAAGCTTTGGCAGTGAAATGCTTCATGGAAACATAGCATGCTATTCTAGCAACTTTCCAAGATTATACAAGCAATGTTTAAAATGTGTCTCTGGTGTTGGGTTTTTTTGTCTCCCCCTCAATAAATTTTGGCTTTTTCCAGATTTCTTGTGCTGCAAAGTTGAGAGATACAGTTGAGTGTTGTGTGGATTTTACAAGGAGCTGAGAGCTTGAAGAGAAGTTTAGTGCTGCTTATGGTGCATCTGCATGTATTGTTAATAGCACAACAAGTAGTATACTTGCTTTTGATGCAGAAGGCTGTGGGTTCTACTCCCACAGTATGTAGATGCATTACTGTAGTGTGTTATACTTTTAAAGGGGGTGGATGTGGCAGTCTTGAGAATGTCCTCTTTGGCGGAGATACCTAGTAACTATGAACCTGTTAGTTTGCCAACCATTCCCTATTGCAATATTACTGGCTTAGCATTTTTTAAATGTAACATGGGCAATTTATTCCTCAAGGGCAAAAGGCACTTTATTTGTAGATGAAACAATGAAATATAAAGTTATTTGCTAGCAGCAACCTCTTCATTAGTTACAGATCTCTTTAATGTGGAATTATTTAGATGACTTTTACTTCTGCAGAGATTGTGCATATTTACTGATACTGGTGGATTGTAGAAGGTTGAGTAGACTTTTATGATGGAAATGTTCTGAATTGGGCAGTTTTGTCATTATTGATGCATGCATTTTGTTTCATTGTTTACTGGAAAAATGTTCAAAACAATAATGTTCAAAACAATAATTTTAAAACACCCTCTAATAACTGTATTGTATTATACAAGGAATTTAATGAAATACAATCAGGAAGGTGTATCAAAGAACACATGTAACTTTCATGTGCAAGGAGTCTATGATTTGAAAACAGCCCAAAGTTAATGCTTATCTGCCACTGGCCAGATGTATTTTCTTTGAATGTGGGTTTCAATGCTGTTTCAATGAATGTGAGTTTCAAGGGCAGATGCGTTTTAATGCTAAGTCTATTTTCATTGTGAGACTACATTGCTTTGTTTAGCAGTTGTATATTAGTGTTTGTGCTGTAAAATGTAAAATAAAGCTTTAAATGAAATCCAAATCGTTGTAGAAGTAAAGCAGCATGCACATTACAGTGTTTATGGTAAATGTGGTGAAATAGCCAAGTAATGGGACATTGGAATGGCTGCAGGGAGGAGGTCACATTCGACCATGATTTTGTGAGGGGGAAGGGTGGCAAACTCAAAGACAGCCCCGGTTGAACTATACCTCTCAACTGTCCAGATGTTTGCAGAATGAATAGATTTTTGCTTCTTCTTTTTGGTGTGTTCCTCATAAAATGTGTGGTTTTCTGGCAAATCATTTAGGAATGAAATCACTAAATAATGACAGACATTGAGTTTCAGACTTCATATCCTTCAGAAAAATGCATGCTAAAGACTTGTTATTCTATCAACTGTCTAAGTTTATACAAGAGCAATTTTAGGTACTGTTTGTATGTTCTCCCAATATATTTGGCCTTGTCCAGATTTCCTGTGTTAAGAGGTTGAGAGTTTCTCGCAAATAAATGGTTTTATAGAATTAGGTATATCCAAACCTCTCAACTGTCCCCGATTTTGGCTCAAAATGTTGCTCTCCCACTAATAATCCCTCTGCAAAATGGCAATTTTGGAAGAAAACGTGGAGGGTTTACAATTAATAAATAATTGTAATGATCAAAGTTAAAAATTATTTTTATTTCAGAAATACATGTAGATTCTCTTATTTTGTCAGCTGCTCAATGTAACAGTACTAATATTAAAAAAGTGTCCCTTCTTTGACAGGTTCTCAGCTATATTGTGTGGCTATTATATTTTTGCATCACATTTTTGGTCTGTTTTTCATAAAATTGTGGTTTTCTGACAAATTACTGGCAAATCATTAAAAATTTACATTAGACATACATTTGAGTTTCAGATTTCATACCATTCAGAAAATTCATACTAATGTAAGACCTATTATTCTATTATCTTTCTAAGTTTATAAGAGCAATATTTAAAAATGTTCCTTATTTTTGGGCCTTTGTCCCACTTCTATTTATGGCTTTGTCCAGATTTCTTGCTCTGAGGTTGAGAGGTATGACAAATGTGTCAGGACCATCACCATCAGCCAGAGACATTTCAAATTATTACATACTTGTTGCACCCCACTTCCCCATGTATTGACTCTGGATGTGTCCAAGCAAGGCAAGAAGCAGGTATGCAGTGTAAGTGTGCAGGCTATCCTGCCATCCAAGGTAGACACAAGTACTACAGCGGCTTTTCATCTGTCCTTGATTTTGCAGAATGTTCTGGTTTTCAGTCATATTTTTATACTGTTGATTTATGCTTCTTATTATTCAGAAAATGCATGCGGTTGAAGTGCCTGTTGCTCTGTGTTTAAGTAGCAATGCTTTAATGACCATCATGTAAGCTTATCTGAGATTGTAAGATGCAAGTAAGCTTTAATAAGCATACTGTTAAATAATTACCAACATTGAAAGCCTTTTTGTTGTTGCCATGCAGAGAATATTTACATAACTATATAACGTATAAGCCTTAGGTACTAAAATGCATATGACAGTATTTGTAATAAAGGACAGGATTACAGCATTTTCAGAAGCTCATTACATTTAGATTCATAGGTTCATAGGTTGGTACTAGGCTATTGGCCCTAGGGCCTATACAAGCCTAGCCATAACAATTCCCTGGCTATTTCTTCCCACACTATTTACTTCCCTGGACCCCTGTCTAGCAGGGCGACTGACATGATCCCCGGGGTGAATTTCCTTTCTCCCATCCAATCATCAAGGTTCCTTTTGAAGTGGGCCAAAGAGGCGCTCTGCTTGACATGTATGGGCAGCCTTTTCCAGAGTCTGGGGAGTTTCTGGGTCAGGAACGTATCCCTCCAGCATGTTTTGTTTATTGTGATGACAAGGTTTAGATCCCTGGAGCGTGTGGCTCTGAGGGATTGGGATTTCTTTAAGTGTAGCATGTCCAGTAGCTCTGGGTTTGACATGGCCTTGTATGTCATCTTTGCAGGCTTTAACCATAAACTAAACAGAATGCCTATCTATCATGTGTGGTCCATAACCTGTGCAGTAATCCTTTAAGCAGTTTATCTTGAGCTTGTTTCTTGATTGCTGTCCATTTTTTAATTTGATCATGTTTTCCACATGAAACATGTAGATAGTTGTTGTCAGACAGCAGGTCTTTTATGGATAAGAAACATTTTTACAAGTGGGGGTATCACAAACATTACTACTTTCAGCATGTTACTTTGTACTTTTATAAAGCTGAATATAAATTATAATTAGAACTGCAGTGCAAGGAGAAGTGGTTTGAGTTGAGTGCTGCTTGTTTTTTTATACTTGATTTTCACTGGCATTCCAGTAATGTATTTAAAAAGTAATTTATTTTTTCATGCCTCACAACCTTTTTGTTTCCATCTAGATATTAAATAAGCTGTCATGTAGCCAATGCATTGAAATATTTTTTTTTCTTCTACACTTCATTTTGTCTTGACTGGACTCTCATAATGACGGTTTGGCACCCAGGGCAGTGTATTTAATTAAAGTCCTAGTTTTTGGCTTTTGAGCATAGATCCACCCCCTTCTAGTTGGCCACACCCCTTCCCATTGGCCCCTCACCCATTCAGCTTTCTCCTGCAGCCCCCCCTTTGATTTGAAGTCACCAGCCACCACTGGTCGAAACCTCTGCTCTGCAAATAATTATGTTGCTCACTTCCAAGTTAAAGTATTTAATGCAATGCATTGGATAACTACAATGACCTGAAAATGATATAAGCTTGACTTACTGGAGATTTGACATACACCTGCACCATTAGTTCTTTTATTTTATTCAGGCCATTGTTTCTCATACTATATACTGTATTTTGGCTGCTGAAGTAGTGGACTGCACTCCCAATTATCTCACAGAATTGCTATTCATTGTCCCCTGCCAGATGCTTGTAACTATTCCTCGGCAGCAGTCCTGCCTCACTGGACATGTAGAGCTTTATTCATTGGGGGGGGGGGTGTATACTATTTAATGCCTTCTGTTTACTATTTCAGATTTTATTTATTTGCTTTTGTTTGCTGGGAAAACCCAACTGGGTAAAATACCAATCTTCAGTGCAGGCTCGGGGGGAACAACTTTAGAAAATTATTACATTAAAGGAAACATTCATTTCAAACGTAACATTTAATACAAATTTTTACATTGAATGAGGAAGCTTTCAATACATGTGTGTAGCATTTAGATGCAGTTTTTAGAGAGAATGAGTAATATGTTGAAAAACATGCAGATGGCTTTAGGTAATTTTTAGATGGTCTGAATAATGGAATTTAGGTGGTCAGAGATAAATGTACAGTTACATGATATGCACTTAATTACCAGCAGATCAATATAGTTTGCAAAACCAGAATTTTGGGAGGGATCAGACCAGAGAGACAGCAGCATGTTATATTCATTTATACATAGAAAATATTACTCGAGGAAGATGTTTATGATAGTGGCCTTGCTACGAAGAAAGTTTATTATGGATGGCAGGAAGGAGCATATTACGTTTTAACAGGTGCATTTCTAAAGCAAAGTATAGTCATACTGAGTGTGTCAAAACAGAGATCATAATCTAGGAAAATACATGATTGCAGTATTTTGTCAAGTGCCATAGTTAGAGAGTGTCATAGAATGGCATAGCACTGCAGGATAGTATATACAGGGCTGTAGTAAGAACTGAGAGGTGTATTGTTACAGGGTTAATTAAAGTAGTTATTAGCATAGGGGTTTCTGCTAGCATTAAAATCTGTGTTGGTTACATTTCTAGTAATCATTTTAAATCGAGTTGCTGGCTACTGAGACTTGTCTGCATATATCAGCTGGACACAAGCTGATTTAAGTATATTTTTCTGCACTTATTTAAGATTTGAGTCAGTAAATATTGTGTGTCTTTGATTCACTAAATATTGTGTCTCTGTCTCTCTGCAGTTAGTTCCCCACCCCCCTCCCTGTTTCTAGTTGTGGTGTTAATCTTGGTGGCTTTGGAATTGCCCGCCCCTGCTGTAAATCTCTTTTTGCACACTCCTCCTGGACCCATCTCATTTGCTCACTCAACTGAGAACAGTGAGATCATATTTTGATTTTGGATACTCCTACCAGTCCATCTCCTCTGCGGTGTACAGAGAGAGCACTTGGGAAGGGCATTCCCCTATAGTATCTTAATCTGCTCTGTTTCCTCCGTCTCAAAAAAAAAAAAAAAAAAAAAAATTTGCACTTCATCTGCCTTACTGTATTTGTGTTTCTTTCTACTTTATTACCTTATTTTGCTTTTGCCTCTTCTTAAAAGTACTCAATTGAATTTATTCTGCTGCCTTTATTACTGCTTGTTAGTAGCCTGATTAAATTGTAACTGTTATTCTAAGGCCCTTGGTTTAAGCACTTGGGCTTCAAAACAGTTGTTTTACATTAAGAAGGTTTGTGGTCTGCACTGTTGTGGCAGGACAGGTAGCGTACATCCTTCTAAGTTGGGAACTGCTGATTGAAGGCTCAGTGTCTGTTATTCTAAAAGTGTATTAGTTCTGGGTTAAGAACTTGGGCTTCAGGCCAGTTATTTTACATTAAGAAGGTTTGTGGTCTGCACTCTTGTGGGAGGAGAGGCTAGATTCTGCCCTTCTGAGCTGGGAATTTCTGGTTAAAGGCTTATTGTGCATGCTTACTTGAACTGTTTCTTTCTGAAATCGGTACACCTTGTTTGCTGTAGCATAGACTAGATTCAGGCCGGCTGGATCTAGCTTTGTTTGTATAACTTGTGCACTGATCCAGGCCTTCTTTTTTGGAGAAGGTTTCTCTATACCCTAGTGGCAGAACTGTGCAGTTAGAACTTGTCTGATTGAAGACTGCTGGAACAGGGCTCATTTTTAAGCTTTTTAACTGGTTAATTGGGTAAAGTGTTGTTTTGATTGTATCTGCTCTATTTTCTGGAATATATATATATATATATATATATATATATATATATATATATATATATATACTTGTTTCTTGCCTTTCTGAACTAGTATAGTCCAGTTTTCATGTTATTGCTGAATCCAGGGCTGTGTTATAAGTTTCTGTGTTGCCATACCTTACTTGGATAGAAGGAAGTTTCTCTGTTCACCTGTGAGAGAGGGAAGCTTTGAGCAGGCTATCTGTCCCTGGAGGAGTGGTTTCAGCCCAGAAGTTAATAGTTTATTGGCCTTTTTGGGCTAATTTTGATTGTATCTGCTCTATTTTCTGAAAAAAATATATATACTGGTTTCTCGCCTTTCTGAACTAGTATAGTCCAGTTTTCAGGTTATTGCTGAATCCAGGGCCCTGTTACAAGTTACTGTGTTGCCATTACCTTACTTGGATAGAAGGAAGTTTCTCTGTTCACCTGTGAGAGAGGGGAGCTTTGAGCAGCCTATCTGTCCCTGGAGGAGTGGTTTCAGCCAAGACGTTAGTAGTTTATTGGCCATTTTGGGCTAATTTCTATCTCTTTCACTTCCCTCTATAAAAACCTCATTTGCACAGTTTTTACACTTGTATTCCGTTCAGCAAGTGCCTTCCAGGTGTTCTGCAGAGTCTACAGCAGCAGAGAGACAAAAAGAGTGACTTTGGAGTGATTAAGTATCAATTTTCTGCTTTTCTTGCTGTCTTAACGAATTCCACCTAAAACGCCAGTTTTTTTAGTGAATCTGTGATTTAAAAAGTTTGTTATTGTATACAACTCCGCATAGCTCCTCGTGGTGTTCTGCAGAGTGATACAGGCAACAGGGAGACCCAAGAGAGACTTTTCCAGATTTAAGTATTTTTTTCTCTGTTTTTTTTTTTGCTCCGACTGCCTTTTCCCACCTAAAAAGTGGATTTCTAACTGATCTGTGCTTTAAAAAGTTTAAATTGCATTTGCCTTCTGGTTTATACAGTTTTTGCACTTGTTTTATATCAATTTAAGTCGTTTTTGTATTGTACAACTGTTGTAGGCTACACATTAAAGTGCGCTAGCCTGTTTATAGCATTTACAGTGTTTGCTGTGTGTTTTTCTGCTGTTTCCTGAAAAAAAAACAAAAAAAAATTCTCTTTTCCCGCCTTTGCTGAACTAGATTAGTCCAGATTCCAGGTTTTGCTGAATTCCAGACTGTGGTATAGTTTCCTGTGTTGCTCATATCCTTACTTGGATTGGAGGAAGCTTCTATGTTCACCAGTGAGAGTGGGGAGCTTTGAGCAGCCTACCTGTCTCTGGAGGAGTGGTCTCAGCCCTGAAACTAGTAGCTTATTGGCCGTTTTAGGTCAATTCATATCTCTTTCAGTTTCCCTGCTTTAAAACCAGCATTTGCATGTTTTTACACCAGTATACAACTCTGCACAGCTCCTCGTGGTGTCCTGCAGAGTGATACAGGCAACAGAGAGACCCAAGAGGGACTTTTCCAGATTTAAGTATTTTTTCTCTGTTTTTTTGCTCCGACTGCCTTTTCCCACCTAAAAAGTGTATTTCTAACTGATCTGTGCTTTAAAAAGTTCAAATTGCATTTGCCTTCTGCTTTTTACAGTTTTTGCACTTGTTTTATATTAATTTAAGTCGTTTTTGTATTGTATAACTGTTGTAGGCTACACACTAAAGTGCGCTAGCCTATTTATAGCATTTATAGTGCTTTCTGTGTGTTTTTCTGCTGTTTCCTGAAAAAAACAAAAACAAAAAAAAAAAACATTCTCTTTTCCCACCTTTGCTGAACTAGATTAGTCCAGATTTCAAGTTTTGCTGAATTCCGGACTGTGGTATAGTTTCCTGTGTTGCCCATATCCTTACTTGGATAGGAGGAAGCTTCTCTGTTCACCAATGAGAGTGGGGAGCTTTGAGTAGCCTATCTGTCTCTAGAGGAGTGGTCTCAACCCTGAAACTAGTAGCTTATTGGCTGTTTTGGGTCAATTCCTATCTCTTTCAGTTTCCCTGCTTTAAAACCTGCATTTGTGTGGTTTTGCACAAAATTGCGCATAGTGAAGCATCGGGCAGCGCCGCTTAAACGGATTTAAACTATTCTCGGCTCCACGAAGTCTGCTCTTCACTTTTTCCCTTAGAACTGTTCTAAATCTCAAAGTAAGCACTCGATTTTCATTCTAAAGCCCTGCAGTTTCTCGTATAAGTAATCTTATAAGTAAGCACTAATAAACTAAAGCACTACACCCTCTTGTACTCCCTTTAAGTACTTGGCTCAAAAAAGTAGTTCCTTATACTATTCTGGCATGTCCAAAAGTCAGTTTTGGGTTTAATCTCCAGTCCAGCTGGTGAATCTGGGAATCTTGAGGCAATGTTACAACTGCCTTATGTACACAGACCACCCTCTCCTCCTCCCAACAAGCTCAAATATATGTGAGAGATGCAACTATATAGCCAAACTGGAGGCTGAGCTCTCTCAACCCAGTACTGGCGCAGTCAGTCAGGAGGAGAAGGTAACCACAAACACCACAAATCCAGACTCACATAGACCTATCGCAACAGCAAACCAAACACATAAACATACAAAAACATACTGGGAGGCTCTAAATAAAAATCTGCCCAAGCAGCACAGACCTCCAAAGCAGACATCCAAGCAACCGCTACCCCACAACAATACCCACGTATCACATAGTTCACAAAGTCAGTGTGCCACACAGTCACAGCCCTTAAGGCTAAACAACACACCTAATACACTTGGAATAGGTGACTCTATTGTCAGAAAAACTGATGTCCCACTCACCAGGCTGAACAAGGAGAAGGTCACTGTAAGCTGTCTGTCGGGTGCCAGGATCCGCTACATAACACAAGCACTCAGGTCACTCCAAAGCAAGTACAAATATGACTCCGTTATTGTCCATGCTGGTGTGAATGAACTGAGATGTACCTCCCTGGACTACATGAAAAGAGACATACAGGAGCTCTCTGATCATGTAGCCCAGGCCGGTATGACCCTGACCTTGAGTAACATCTTACCCTCACCAAGAATGATGCCCAATATAAAGACAAAATGATCAATTTTAACAATTGGCTAATTCAAAGGGGATCCAGTGTCTGTCAGCCAGGGATGACATGCTCGACAAGCCATGTTGCTTCGCTAGGGACGGCTTGCACCTGTCACCCCTGGGCTTTCGAATACTGGCTAAGGCTCTTGCCACCCCCATAGTGCCTTTTTTAGGCAAGGCTCAAAAGACAAACCCACCTCCATAGACAACACAAGGAAAAAGAAACTAAGGGTAATGCTGCTCAACGCCAGAAGTCTAAACCTCAAGATGCATGCACTCGAGGCTCTCCTCAGTATGGAGAATATCAATATCTGTGCAGTAACAGAAATCTGGTTCAAGGCTCCCGAGAGCACCCAGCACTACCAGGTTATACCTCATACCATGCTTTTCGGCCCCAAAACTCGGACTGAACCACAAAAGGACGGGGAGTATCCATATTCATCAAAGATACCCACACCTCCATGTTAGTGGCACTGCACGAAGTATCAGAGACCATTCATGTGCAACTAACAGTGGGCAAAACTGCCTTTCAGTTTGTAGCCTGCTACAGACCACCCTCCCAAACTCAGGAACCCCACTCGGCTTTCCTGAGAACACTGGAGAATATGAAAGTCTCTCCAAACACCATTATATTGGGTGACTTCAAATACCCAAACATAGACTGGGAGCACTACTCAAGCCCCAACACCCTCGCCCAACAGTTCCTAGAATTTAGAAACTCAAATGCTATGGAACAACTGGTCACCACTCCCACAAGAGGGAAAACATATTGAACCTGATCATCACCAACATGGGGACTCTATGTTCCACACCAGAGGTATACCCCTCATTAGTAAGATCTGACCATAAATTAATCTAACTGGACATCCATATCCCATCCCCACCCCCAGCCAAGGAAACCACGGTGAAGAACTTCTCAAAAGCAAACTTCACACTTCTCAAAACTGAGGTGGAATCCTTCAAAGCCCCCAGGCCAGTGGAAAATATGGCCCAAACCGCAGAATCCTTTACAAACGCATTCTATGGACACCTACAGGAATGCATAGATCATGCTATCCCAAATAAAACCAAGACTCACTCATCCAAAGGCAGGAGACCTGTCTGGTGGACCCCAGCCATAAATAAGCTATACAACAGAAAGAGGAAGCTACTACATGATAGAGCAAAATCCCAAAAAGGGAAGGCATCTCTGATCAGTACTAGCAAGAAACTACGATCCCTCATAAAATCATTTAAGGCCAGCTTCGAAAGAAAAATTGCACAAGACGCTAAAGATAATCACAAGGCCTTCTTTAGTTATATCAGGAACCTGGGTGGCAACTCCCAGATATGCTCTGAGTTAGTGCAAAATGACAAAAAATACACTAAACCCACAGACATTGCCAACATCCTGCAGACAGGTTCAGTGCAAACTTCTCCCCCCCTTCCCCCCCAAAAGAGCAAATGTCTATCCAAACAGAGTGTAGCCTCCCTGACATCACAGATGCACAGGTGAGAGTTGGCCTCTCCAAAGCAAAAAACACAGCATTAATGGGACCAGACGGTGTCCCGGGCTGCGTCTTACAAGAGCTCCAAGAAGAACTGAACCCTCACATAAAGTCACTGTTCAATCTCAGCCTTACTACAGGATATGTACCCAAGGAATGGTGTACAGCTACAGTGGTCCCACTCCACAAAGGTGGTGCCACAACGGACCCCAGAAGCTATCACCCTATAAGCCTGGTTAGCCTGGTCTGCAAAGCTATGGAGTGTATCATCATGGAACTCATAAACAAAGACATTGGGAACCTCCAAACACTGGATCCTACCCAATTCAGCTTTGTTAAGGGCAGATCTTGCCTCTTGAACTTGGTCAACTTCTTTGAAACAGTCATCAGGGCCATAGATAAAGGGAAAGTAGTCCACACAGCCTACCTCAACCTCACAAAAGCCTTCGACACAATACCCCACTCGGGCATCATAAATAAGCTCACCAGCTTAAATATCAACCCTATGTCACAAGATGGGTTGCAAACTGGCTCAGAAATAGAACCCACATAGTCCGAATTGCAGGTGCCATGTCAGACTCTAATCCAGTTACAAGTGGCATCCCACAAGGCTCAGTCCTGGTACCACTCTTGTTCGATATATATTTTCTGATGTACAGGCTAACATGGGAGGACTATGGCTGACCAAGTTCGGAGATGACTGCAAACTGGGTGCCATAATTGACTCACCGACTGACACAAGCATTCTCTAAAAGGGTCTCACAGAGACGGATAACTGGTTCCAGAGCCATGGCCTAAAGCTAAATGCCAAAAAGTGCATAGGCATACCCTCTGGGGAAAACAAAGTGCCCACAAATTACCACATAGGTGGTAATCCATTAAGTACAGAAGAAGTACTTAGGGATTTGGGGACCCAAGTAGATAGCAATCTCTCCTTTGACAATCACATTGCCAAAGTGGTTAGAAAGACCTTCTATATAACCCACCTTATCACAAAAGGGCTCACATCTAGATCAAGAGAGGTCATTGTGCCCCTCTACTCATCACTCATCAGGCCCATAATTGAATACAATGCCCCATTTGGGATGTACCTTACCTGACACCTGCAACAACTGGAAAGACCCCAAAAGTACCTCACCAAGAGGAACAAGGGACTCAAACAGATGCCCTACGCAGTTAGGCTAAAGAAACTCCAGCTCTACTCAGTTACTTACCACCTACTCAGAGGCGATCTGTGCCTGATGTATAAAGCCATGCCCAAACCAGAGTTAATGGACATGCTCCACCTCAGGAAATCCAAATCCCTTAGAGCTACACGCTCCAGGGACTTTAACCTCAGCACAGAAATAAATAGGACATGCTGGAGGGACAGATTCATATCCCAGAGGCTCCCCTCACTCTGGAACAAAATCCCAATCCATGTTAGGCAGAGCCCCTCAATGACCCTCTTCAAGAGAGATCTTGACGAGTGGATGGGAGATCGTAGGTTTACCCCTGGGATCTCTTCTGTGTCCCTACTAGACAGAGGCACAGTAAACTAACCTTAAAAGGGCTATCTTCTGTGACCTACTATACAGAGGCACATTCAACTAATCTAAAAGGGTGGCAAAAGCCAAACACACTCTGGCTAGGCTTATAAATGCCCTAGGGCAGATAGCCTAGTATCAACCTATGAACCTATAAGGTATGTTTTATGTTTCTCTTGATGGAAAGTAAATAATGTGGGAAGAAATAGCCAGGGAATTGTTATGGCTAGGCTTGTATAGGCCCTAGGGCTGATAGCCTAGTACCAGCCTATGAACCTATGAACCTATGAAGGATAGATTTATTGCAATTTTGCATTTACAACAGTTACACACACACACACACACACACACACACACACACACACACACACACACACACACACACACACAGAAAGTGCCTTTGCCATGGATATCATAAACCTTGGGAGTTCAGGTTAAGTAGATCTTTAGATCTCAGATGTCTAGCAAAGTTATAATTTTGGAGTGGGGTAGTATAGCATTTTGAAGTTGATATTTGTGTAACATGAAGCAGTTTAGGGAGTAGACAGTTTTATTTTTGAGCCCAATACAGTGATTAGTTTAGCAGTTTAAGTTAGTAGCATATTTGGCAATTTTGTTATAGCTTTATTTTGGTTGCACAGCTGCCAACAGACTAAGTAGTAGAACGATAGTAAATAAAATATGGTAGTGGGACAGGTTTATAACCCAGCATCTCCTAAACCTCTGAAATAAACTCACCCTGCATGTTAAGCAGTGTGGCTTGCTATCTTCCTTTAAACATGACCTACATGGCTGAAAAGGTCATTACAAATGTTTTCTAGGATTGAGGACCTCATAGAGAAAGACAGTGGGTCAAGATGGAGGAGACTGACAAGGCATGAATGGTCATAAGACAAAGTGGCCTTGGAAGGGATGTGTTCTTTGTTTAATCATGTAGGGTTTAGCCATGTATGGCAGGCCAAATTTCTGACTGTTGTTCTGGATAACCTATTGGATATACTGATCAAATTTTCAGTTTTCATCAGTGAACACCACTAGCTGGTTTGTAGGTTTGACTTGCTCAGTTTTGGAGTCATGATTAGAAATTATGATTAGTGTAAGTAAGCATTTGTGATGACTATAGGTTGGGGAGAATCAATTTTGTTTTTTATTGTGTGAAAGCAGATTGGATTGCTGAAGCCACATTTCTATGGCATTAAAGCTTCCAGCATTATAGTCTACAGATGACAGTGATGGTGGGCTGAAAGATCAGGGTCAAGTTGTCTGCTTGTTTTGCTGCTGTGGGCATATCATTGATAAAGATGTTAGATAAAAGGTCTTAATATGGAGGCTTGGAGAATTCCTAGTTGTACCAGTTGGTAGGAAGGGAGAGTATCTTGACATTTTACACATTGACTTCTGTCAGTATGATAACAGTTAAATCAGGCTATCATTTTTTTCAGAGGCCCAAAATCTCTCTAATCTATTCTAGTCTTTGTATTCAAAGTCTTCAATATAGTATTTCATCGGCTTAAGAGATGTCAAGGAGCAAGGTGAATGCTAGGTGTCTTTAACTGATGTTATGGTTTATAGCCTCCAGAAAGGATAGTACAGCTGTCTCAGTATTATGGTGTGGACAGAATCCATGTTAGATTTGTGACAGGAACTCATTTCTGGGGAGAAGGTTAAGCTTTGAGTGTAGATACAGTCCTCCAGGCTTGGGGATATGAGTGAGAGTACAGTTAGACAGATCAGTGAAAATGTTCTCCTTTATGTAGGATTTGCCCAGTAGTATGGAACATGCAATTCACTAATGGGTTGATTGATTAGTAAGAACACATTTTTGATATATTTGGTGGGGCAGCTGTCATCTGCTATTGTGATTGGTTTGAACGATATTTATTTTTTATGGAAGTAGTCAGGGAAAGGAGGTAAAGGGAGGTGATATGAGTTCACAGATACAATAGTACATGTGGCTAGAGAGCTATAATTATGTTATTGGGAGAGGGAGGAGTTGGTTCCTATGAAATGATTAAGTTTGCAGATGATAGTGCAGTTTGATTTGGGAGGTACAGGATTTGGTTGCGCCTGTTTGCCTGGTTGTAATACATTGCTTATAGCAGGTTAGAATTCCTTAGGCTTGTTAAGATGGAACCATTAAAGTGTTTTGTAATACTTTTTGTCAGGTTAGTACATGGGCCTTTGTAAGGTTTCTTAGTTATCAATCAGTTTGATTGCTAGTGTTCTCTTCATGCCACTTATTCCAGTGTCTGTCCTTATTTCTCAAAAGATAGTAAGTTTTGTGACTTAGTCTTGGGGCTGTTTTATTTATTTATTTATTTATGTGCTGAGAGTCTTGGTGTATTAACGAGAGGCTTGGTTTATTAGAAACAGCATCCCAGTCTCCTAAAATCACTGCCATATTGGTAAGGTGGTGTAAAGGCTGGACAAAAAATATATGCGATATTTGCAGAAAGGAGAGTAAACTGATCCAGTCCTGAATTTTGCAGTAGTAAATAAAAAGAACACCATCACTCTTTTCCCTATAGTCCTCTATAAGCATCAAGCACTACATAAAGACAGGATTATCTCAAAGTCATGGAGATGTCAGAAGGGTTTGCAACATTTTATTGTCTCTGAGCAGTATTTTGACCATGCTTTCCTAGATGCTAACAGTATCTGAAGATGTTGGATAGAAGCACACGTCAAAACTAACCGTCACAATATGGGGAGTTTGATATAAAGCGATGATTAGCATAGGATATTTTAGGAATAAGTGTTAAACAGTATGATATCTTATGGAATACATGGCTGAGACAGAGAGTGTATGAAGAGAACTACTATATATTTAGTTACAATTTTTTTCACTGAGCAGTAATGTGGCACAGTAGTCACATTCCTGTCTCATGATGGATAAATAATTATTCACTGTGGTTCTTGGCTGGGAGAGGTGCTGTTTATGTAAACATTGCATGCTCTGCTCTTGTCTCAATGGGATTTTGCCAAGTAGTTTGGTTTTCACAGAAATGGCAGAAGACATATGTTCAATGGGTTTGCAAGTCTGTGCATACGTAGATCCCCTTCAGATAATCAAAGTTTCAAAACTTCGAACATTATATGACCAAGGACAACAACATATATTTATATATCTATATCCATATATATATATATATATATATATATATATATATATATATATATATATATATATATATATATATACATACACATATACATATACATATGGATTTTCTCTCTCTCTCTCTTCCATGTGTATATTAGCTGCAACAGACTGGCATACTATCCAGAATTAGTTTATTTCTCTTGCATCTATTAAGTGGTGGTATAGACTGTGGCTTCCTGGCAATGCTGCATGAAATGTGCCCACACCCACACAATGAAGAAATATATAATATATATATATATATATATATAGAGAGAGAGAGAGAGAGACTAATGAAAATGTGAGTCATGGGTCCCTGAACAATAATTTATCTAATTTTTATTAACTGTAGAGATGGCCTTGCAAAATGTGTTTCCAAAAATGCAAACATTGTTTTATTAGTCCAGTAATTGCTTACTAAACTGGGGAAACAAACTATGGGTTGTCAAGACAGTACTCTCACTGTCAATATTACTTTTATTATTGATGCCGGTATGGTTTAATTAGAAATTGAGATTATGTTATCTGATTGTTTTGCAATATAAACACACATAATATACATAGGGCGGCGGGTATGTGTGAAGTATACATGAATGTGTATATTATATATCAGAGATATATTCTAATATCAATCATATTAATATTAATAACAAAATAAATTACTGAAGGAAGTCATATTGGCCTGTAGTCTGTTGCCCATGCTTTATACCTCTGAACTAAGGAACTTCAAATGTACAAAAGTAAACAAATAAAGCAATTATTTCACTAATTTAGTGTTTGTGTATCTAGTCTACCTGTGTGTGTGTGTGTATGTGTGTGTGTGTGTGTGTGTGTGTGTGTGTGTGTGTGTGTGTGTGTGTGTGTGTGTGTGTGTGTGTGTATGTGTATGTGTGGGTTTGTGTGAATGAACACATATGTTTTAACTTTGAAATAATGAGAGCTGTCAAATCAACTTTCAATATCTCTGGGTGAAAACAATGTGAATGGAAAAAAACAATCTAATATGGGCTGAGCCTGTAACTGGTCATTGTATGATCAGTGTTCTACCCCTGTAAACAAATTTAAATGAAGAAGAAAACTGAGAATGAACTTCTGCTGACATCATGAACCTAAGAATGAGTGCTGCCACTAAGGAGCAGGCATTCTGGTTTAATTTAGATCAGTGTATATGATTAGGAAGGTCAGTGTTCTGGACGTTGATAATACCATCCCTCACTGTGTTCATCAAAAGAGTCTTGAAGTTGATGGGGATAATGCTTACTGTTTCAAGTGAAATGCATATGTATGAATACACATACACACATGCGCATACACATATATATGTGTGTGTGTGTGTGTGTGTGTGTGTGTGTGTGTGTGGACATATGTAGAACAGTTTTGAAACAGTGGATCTTGCAGCAATGCTAATTGCAAATACAACCAATGGGATTGCTACACGACACTATTTCTAATCGTCCTGTAATTCTGACAGTATAATATCTGCCTTCTTATGTTATGCACGGTTATTGCAGCAGCTTTTGCATTGTTGGTGTGATTCACTGAATTTGAATTTAACTTTAGTATTCCAGGAAGTTTAAACACAATTACTGTGTACCTTGCCTCAGGATAGCATGAATCATTCAAAAGAGCCAGTTTACCAGGAGAAATTAAAGGCTAACGCAGAGGAAAGATATTATGCTGAGAATCAAAGGTCAATTATATAGCAAATTTTAATCTATTTTCCTGGTTTTTGTTATTCTACTTATGTTCACACTGCAGTCTGATTAAAAATTCTTTAGTAATGTAAACATTTTTTCTGTAATTCATTACTGATGTCAGGAAGCTCGTGGACGTAAACAGTTCAGCATTAAAATGCAAAGTTTAATTTAAGGCAAACCATGTATGGAACCAATATGCAAACATCTGGTTGTATGTCAGTGTTATGCATGCTTGAACAACTGTGGCATCCTTTCACTGCCCTAGACAGCTGAATAAAACCAATCCAGTCTCTCTTAACTGATGGGCATTAAGACCTAACCTTTACCACACATGAAGCCCCCATCCTCTTGATCAAAATGCACAAACCAGAATGAACAATACTACATATTTATTTAATTTTACCATTATTATGAATAATAATTTGCAGTGACTATATTTATCTTTGCACTGCAGCTGTCAAGGTTATTTTAGTAATAGAGAGAAAGAATATAAAAAAAAAATCTTTCAAGATGAATGCTTTTTTTCACTGTAGTCGCCATAAACATATTCAATTACCTTCTGTTGCAGTATACCAGATGTATGGAACATGGAATCATTTTGCTTACATGTTACTGACTTAGTTGAAAACAGCTGTTTCTTGTTTACTGTAAAATGATTATGTTACTAATTTGTATACGTTGTATGCCAAATGAGCACTGATAGTCTTTAAAGAAATACATTTTTCCTTATGCCGCACTCCTCATATATTGCAGCAAAAGAAGCCAGGCTTGAACAAGGTTTTAACATCTGATGCTTTTCATTTGAATATACTTTTGACTTTTCTTTTCATTTTATACTTTGATTTCCTGATATGCTATACTTGTGGCAAAGTTTCTAACTAAGGCAGTAAAAATTTGTAAATATGTGGAACGTAAGACAACAGACAGCAACTGAACTATTTTTTTTAAATCAGTAGGGCATCTTAATGCTTTATTTATATACGTCTTTTTCTGAAGCAAGATACAGTGGTTATCATTATCTTATCTGCATGTCACTTTTCCCCACTTTTCCCAAGGAAACCAAAAAAGGACCTTTTCATGACATAAAAGCACCGGCAACTGCAAGTTTCTGATCAAAGTAAGTAGACTCCTGAGATGAGAGAACCATAGAAACTGTGTTGGGTAAAACCTTGGTGCAGAAATAAATCCAAGTAAAAAGTAAGAGATGCACCAAGATAACACACAGCAAAACGTTTAATCACAACAAAATACAAGGTGGTAAGCGCTTTCACAACCGAAGTTGCTTCATCAGACACCACAGTAAAGAATGCACAAGTTTAAATAGATATCTAAAATGCCAATTAATCAATAAATATCACACAATGATTGAGTAGCAGTTAAAAACAATTAAGCCTCATGCTCAAACTCAAACTAATAAAAGCATTGCTTAAAAACATTGTACAAGAAAAATTCAAATACCATACATAAAAAAGCACTTAAATAACTTATAAAATCATGATAAAACATGGAAAAAATGCTAGTCAGCAAAAAGTTAAATAGAATACCTGAAAACTAAAAGCTAGTTAAATACATAAACTAACTTTGAAAAAACTTAGCTAATCTTAATGCTTAAGATGTCTAGCCTTTAAAAAAGGGACTAAGGAAGTAGTAGCATTCAAACCAGGATACTTTTCAGCATTAAGTTTCAGAATCCACTTCTGTTCATGTCCCTCTGTGATATTCTCAATGTCACCACCTCTGGGGTTTCTATAAATATGTTGTAAAACAAAGAACTTAAAGGAATGAGAACGGCTATTGGACATAATATGTATGATTAGCTAGAGCATTTGATGGTTTATTATTACGAATATCTCTTATGTGGTCTAAAATACGATCTTTAAGCATTCTATTTGTTTTTCCTACATAAAAGGAAGGACATTGTACACAAAAACAATAATAGACCACATCTGTAGATCTACAATCAGTATATTGATTAGTATACAATGAAAATTGCCTAGTAGGATGTACATATTTATTTTTACTATATATAAATTGACAAGCACTACAATTCCTGCATGGAAAAGTACCATGCTGATTGGAACTAGTGATAGTTCTAGATAATTCACCATGACATAGATGTTGTTTGAGGGATTTATTATTTTTAAAACTAAAAGTAGGAGAATGTCCGACCTTGTCTACCAAACCAGGCACTTCTTGTAGCAAAAACCAATGCTTCTTGACTACATCTAGGTATTGGTTGATGTTACTAGAAAACTGAAACACCACCCTAAAATCATTACTAGCTCTGTTAGTATATCTTGTATTGTCAACAGCATCACCAGCATTAGGTTTACATCTAGTACTTCTCAGCTTCCAGGCATTAGAAATAGTCTGTTCAATGTCTGCAAGTGAGTATCCCCTATGCAAGAATTCTGTTTTTAAAATGGATAGGGCAACTACTGCATCTTCATCTCTGCTATGTAGTCGCAGTGTTCTAAAAACCTGACCCTTGAGCACGTTCCTAGGAACGTGTCTAGGGTGCATACTAGATTTATACAAAAGAGTATTTTTTCTAGTGGGTTTAAAATAAATATTACTGCAAAGACTATTTAAAACAGATTTACTAACCTGCACATCAAGGAAACAGAGAAAGTTCTGTTGCATTTTTTAAAGCTGTCTCGCTATGTTAAACTCCTTTAACATAGTGAGACCCTTTCTAAAAAGCAACGGAGATCTTGCTTTCTCCGTTGCTTCCACCCACAGCTCTGATGTACTGTGTAAGCATACGCATGCGCAGTACATCAGAACTGCCGCAGAATACCGGACAGCTGCGGAAGGGCAGCAAGGAGACATTATACAATGCCATTATTTAAGAAAACTAAGTTTTTTTTTTTCTTAAATAATGTAATTGTATAATAGCAATAACCCACTTCTGGGTGTTGGGTAATGCTGGATTTACCCACGGTTGCCTTTGTTTGGCCACTTGGGCTTCTCCCTCGTGACCAAACCATGCCAACCATGGGTAAATCCAGTATTACCCACACCCAGGCGTGGGTTATTGCTTAAATAAACTATAAGTCTTTAGAAATTATGCTGAACTGCTTAATTTGCTTGCTTTCACCTCTCACAGTGGCATCGCCAAGACTGAGACAGCAGTTTTGTCATGCATTTATGGCAGGGAAACTAAAGCCACTAACAGCATCTACTCTGCAGTTCAGAAAGGTAGAAAGTCAACCTCTGAAATGGAAACTACAATGGCTTAGAAGAGATGGATCTAAATGCTTACAAAACAGAACAGAATATCACAATGAAAAATGAAAAATGTTAACTGTAGCAGTACATATCACTGATGTACCACCATGCTATCAATACAAGCAGTGTCCAGCTCCTTTGAAGTTAATGCTATTATAGGCTTTATGTGGGAAAAAAAGAGGAAGAACTGGGCAACAGACCATCCCCTGCAACTACTGTGGTTACTAGTAAAAATATTATTACTCTAGAGGTTGTCTGAGTACAGAAGGGTTCAGACAGCGATGTTATGGCTTTATACTCAGGCTTATCCACTCATTGTGTTCATATTCTCTAGAATAGAGAGATGCAGGAAGGACACCTAGCTGAAGAAGAGTGAAGGGAATTAAGTTGCACTGGCAGTAGAGCGGTAGGAAAGTAAAGAAAGTGGCTCACACAGCCACAAAATACTCAGGTCTAATGTAAACATTTGTATGAAAGTGCAATCTAGACTGGCACTAGAGCAAGTCCCAGGACAAAATTACTTCAAAGTTCCAAAGATGAGATCCTCTGGCCATGGGATAAGATTATACTAAATTCTTATACTATTGTGCACATACTGAAACAGAACACCTGGAAATATATACATTTCTAAAGAAAGCAAAGTAAAAGAAAGCTACCTTAAAGTGCAATGTTTGAGCTCATACAGAACTATGGACTCAAAGAAGAGAAGCCAGCGTTGGATGCAAACATACCATTCGTCTTTAGAGCAAAACCTGAAAGAATCACACAATAACTCAACATGTTAGCCTTATGGGCTCTTACTCTTAAAGTGGTACTCTCACTTTATGCATTACAAATGTTACCTTAAGCTATAACAACTTTCTACAAAATGCAAATAGTATCTTCTGTACCATACTATAGTTTTTAGATGCAATATATATCAAATACTGACTCATTCAACAGATTACACTGCATAGGATTTGAATAATGAATATATATGTTAGTCTAGGCTATTGGAGCCCCTGGTGGGACAATGGATTAGTTGATCCAGGGTGTTGGAATTTATGAATTCCAAGAACAAAGACATTGGCAACCTTTAAACACTGGACCCCACCCAGTTTGGGTTCATAAAGGGCCGATCTTGTCTCCTGAACATGACTGACTTCTTCAAATCAGTCTCCAGAGCTGTGGATGAGGGTAAGGCGGTCCACATAGCCTATCTGGACCTCGCCAAGGCCTTCAACACCATCCCCCACTCTGGAATCATAGATAAACTTATTAAGCTGGGCATAAATCCCTATGTCACTCGAAGGGTTGCCAACTGGCTTACTGACAGAACCCACAGTGTAAAAGTAGTCGACTCCAAATCCAGCTCCAGACAAGTGACAAGTGGAATACCTCAGGGTTCAGTCTTGGGACCACTTTTGTTTGGCATCTACTTCTCTGAAGTACAGGCCAACACTAAGGGACTCTGGCTAACTAAGTTCGCAGATGACTGCAAACTGGGAGCCATTATTGAATTCCCAAATGATGTGGATATTCTACAAAAGGACCTTTACAGAAACAGATGCATGGTGCCAGAACCATGGGCTCAAGATCAATGTCAAGAAATGTATAGTTATCCCCATTGGGGAAAAAACATGTACCCATGAATTACCACATAGGTGGCAGTACACTAAACACCAAAAGTGTGATGAGAGACTTAGGGACACAGGTGGACAGTTGTCTCACCTTCGATAACCACATTGCCACAACAGTCAGGAAATCCTTCTATGTGGCACACCTCATCACTAAGGGCTTTTCATCCAGAAAAAAAGAAGTCATTGTCCCACTGTACTCATCCCAAATTAGACCCATTACAGAGTACAATGGCCAGTTTGGTATGCACCTCACAAGACATCTGCAACAGCTGGAAAGGCCACAGAAATACTTCACTAAAAGAATCACAGGCCTAAAGCAGATTCCCTATGCTGACTGTCTAAAAAACTCCAGCTATACTCTGTGGCATATCATCTACTCAGAGGTGATCTCTGCTTAACATACAAGGTCATGTCAAACCCTGAGCTGCTGGACATGCTCCACTTAAAGAAATCCCAATCCCTCAGAGCCACACGCTACAGGGATCTAAACCTTGTCATCACAATGAACAAAACATGCTGGAGTGATAGGTTCCTGACCCAGAGACTCTCCATACTCTGGAATAGACTACCCATACATGTCAAGCAGAGCGCCTCCTTGGCCCTCTTCAAAAGGAACCTTGACAATTGGATGGGAGATAGGAAATTCATCCTGGGGATCACGTCAGTCACACTGCTAGACAGGGGCCCAGGGAAGTAAATACTGTGGGAAGAAATATCCGGGGAATTGTTTGGCTAGACTTGTATAGGCCCTAGGGCCGATAGCCTAGTACCAACCTATGAACCTTTATATATATATATATATATATATATATATATATATATATATATTGCTTTGGTGGTGCTGCGGTAGTGTTGTCGCCTCATAGCAAGATGTTGTCCTGTTCAATTCTCAGCTAGAGTGTCTTCTGTGTGGAGGTGTACGTGAATGGGACGTGCCTTCGTTGAAGGTTGTGCGTCAGGGCTGGTAACCCGGTATGTAAAAATCCACTACCAATTATTAGCGGACCGGAGTTCCGCTGTGGCGATCCCTAACCGAGAAAAGCCGAAAGACACAAACAATATATATATATATATATATATATATATATATATATATATATATATAGAGAGAGAGAGAGAGGTGTATACAATAGCTGTAATTATCATAATTATCAACCCTTGATATCAGACCACGTTCTAGCAATTTTACAAGCCAAATTTCAAACCCTAACTGTTATTATTGGTAGCAGAACTTATAGCCATTAATGAGGACTTGTCAGGTATTTTTATATCACAATGCATCAATGCCATATTCTGTATAGTTCTGTAAATCTTTTATTGTCTCTTCATATCTGGTAACTTCATTGTTAGTTGACATCTCTATGCTGAAAACAGTTATGCATTGTAGAGATGGTCTCTTTTACAGTTTATAAACTGCCATATTTGGTCTCAGCTATGTAGAAACTAGTATAAAACCTTGTTTTCTGGCAACAGCTTCTTTTTCTGCCTGTTTGTCCTGTAGCTTGGGCAGTGCAGTGGTGCAGCAGTTTGTGTTGTTGCCTTATAGCAAGATGTTCTCTGGTTTGATTCCTGGCTAGGGTACTTACTGTGCAAATTCTATATATCCTCCCTGCATTCGTGTGGGTTTCCTCCAGGTGCTTCAGTTTCCTTCCACATTACAAATACATGCGTCTGGAGTGTTTCTCCCTGGACCTCTGCTGAAAATTGATGTATTCCAACTTGGGGTTTCCCAGTAAACAAATGTTAAATAAATAATATAGCTTTTGTTTTCCTTTAAGTCCTCTTGGTGGATGTTTAGGTAATATTTTGGCTGATAACACTTCTGCTGTAGCAGAGCTCTATACCAAACCAGTCTAACATTTGGTATATATTCTAGCTGTAACAATTATGACATAGTCAACTTTGTCTTTATTCTCTTTCCAATCAGCAATTGTGAGAAAGGTTACCTAATATATTATAATAATATCGCTATATTCAAGCAGAGGCAAATGGCAATTGTGTTTTGAGCTGATGTTATATTTTTCCATATATATTTGACAATGTGTCTCTCCTTGCCCCTGTGATGATGACTGTCTCAGGCAAGTTGTTACATCCATGAATTCCTGCAAATCAAAGGTGGTAAAGCTTGAAATGAAGCAACAATCTTCTACTAAGGAACTCAAATAATATTCAATATGTTCTGTTCCCTAGGTTTGTTTGCAATCTGCAGCAGTTATCTATATATGCTGTAAAGAATTCTCTAGACTATCTCTGGTCAACTCAAAGTCCTCAGCTGTTATTATTTTCTTTCATGCATTTCATACAAAAAGGCATGAATTCTGTAAGTCATCAACACTTGTCTCTGGTCGACTATACATTCCAACAATCACTTCCAGGTTTATCTTTATTGTCATGGCTACACAATCTACAGTGTTGAGCTATCATTAAAGATGTAATAATCACAGGTTTCCAAAACTTTAATGCCTATCATAACTCCATCTGATTTTTGTTAGAATATCTATTACAGAAAAACATTTATACCCAGACAGAACTGGTTTCCAGTCTTTGTTCTTTAACCATGTTTCTCAAACAATAACATCAATGTCATGTTTCCAATAACAGCAAATGTTTCCAATAACAAAAATAAATGAACAAATTAATTAAAAACATTGATACTAATACTCCTCATATTGACAACAAGCGCAGATGAATCATATGCTATCTGTGAACTGTTATATTTCTGATCAGTTGAGAATCCTGTGTTGTTTCAGTTAAATACTGTAACATACTTGCTGTAAAAATTTTCTTCCCTTGTCTTGACAATTGGACTCCATTCTGTCTAAATAGAGGCATACTCAAAATAAGGCTTAGATGTTCTAAACAGTGCCACTTTTTAAATTAGAAAATATTTTCATGCAGGCATTTACCCAAAAAATATTTTCATTCACACTGACACGATTCTGCTTTCTATATGTAATTTGTGAAAAAATACATCCTAACAGCTGTACAAGCCATGTTGCATAGTCAGTAAGTTGTCTACTAAAAGTCAGAGTCATTACAGACGACATTTGTTGTTCCAACACAAAAACCAGCTCCATACTTCCTTACATTGAGACACCCTAAGGGTCTACTTACGTCATATATTTTGCTCCTGACAGGCTGAACACTATTTAATTTTCATTATCCTATCTCCAGATGTTGACATCTGTTATTTTAATAATTGAATTTTGAATTACTAGTATATCATTTCTGACCTGATTTAAATAATGTACCACCTCTAATTCAATAATGTCTTCTCTTAACTATTGTTACAAAAGAATAATCTCCATCACTATTATAATTATGAATCCATTTTTCACTGCCTACATCATTTGCAAGGAGACATGTCAACGAAGTTGCTGTATGAAGGCAATGTGGCATTACGGGCAGACTCTGAGTAAGAACATCAGCAAAGGACAGAGAACTGGAATGCAAAAGTGAAGGCACATGGGATGAAATGGAGTAGAGACAAGACAGTTGTAATGGCAGCAAATGGGGAAATCAGAAGAAGCTGAAAATTGAGATGGAAGGGAAAATAGTGGAACGGATTAACGGCTTCAGGTATCGGGGATGGAGGTTGAGCAAAAGGGAAGTCTGAATGAGGAGATCAAAGCTAGAATCAAATGGGCTGCAGCCAACTGGCACACAGAGTCAGGACTAGTGTGTGACAAAAGAATGCCAAAGAAGCTGAAAAGTAATGTGTGCAAAACAGTGATGTGACCAGTAGTATTGGATGGTAAGGCTGGGGATTAGCATAATGTTTAAGGTATTTATGTCACAAACACAAGGTACAGGGTTTGATTCTCAACTTTTTTAGGGAAACTGGCTAGGATTAAAATGGCACACAAGGGAAGTTAAACTAGTACGTTCATATGAACCTGGGCAGTAAAGGCAGAACAGTTGACGCAGCTAGAGGTCATGGAGATAAAGTGCCTGAAACAGGTGGTTGGATGGACACTGTGGAACAGACAAAGAAATGAGGACATCAGAGCAGAAGACAAAATAGCTCCAATTGTAGACAAGGCAAAAGAAAATACATTTGGTGGCCTGGGTATATGGAGAGAATCAGAAGGCAATTTGATGAAGATGATTTAGGACAGACAAGAAGAAGGCAAAAAGAAATGAGGGCATCCGGCAAATAGGTGGATGAATTGTGTGAGAGAAGTCCTGTGGCAGTCATGTATGAGGGCTGAAGAACATAGGAGACTAACATTGAATCAAGACAGATGATGACAATTGTCACGACACCCTGCCCCATGTAGAAAATGGGGAAAAAGGGGTTGATAATGATCATTTGCAAACACATATATCTCTCTTATCTAGCTGCCTCTGTGCTTCCACAGCATGAGCTATGTTGTTATCCTCAGTCTTTCTCCCTTTTATCTTTTACAACAATGTTCTTTAATCGTTCCAAGTTAAGTACACATTTCCTCCTTTAAGCCTGCCCTGTGCCTCTTTTGCTTACGTTCTCTGCTGAAACAGTGATGTCATTTTCTGTGGACTGAATACTCCATGTTTTGAGACTCATTCAGTGGGTCCAGACATTTCAAATGGTTACCACTTATACTTCTGCAAACCAGTAATGGCATATTAATATAAAGAATCAATTCTCCATTACAAAAAAGTAAAAGAAAAAATGTCTAAATTAATAATCACATAATTCACTGCAATCAAAAGTAGTAATTTACATCAAGTTATGTGAATAAATCACACAGACTGTAAACACAACATCCAGTGTTAGAAACCCAAGAGACCCTGCTGTTTTTCTAAGCTGTACACTGTGGCTATGGACTAGCAGATACTGCTTCAAGTTGAACTCTGTTTTGTTTAGTTTTGTTTTCTTAACAGTTCAAATGAAAATGAAGTCAGGGAAAACAGCAGGCTCAGATGAGGTCATAGCAGACATGATAAGATGCTGGGTGAGACAGGGGAGAAATGGCCCTGAAGGTACTAATAGCAGCGCGGAGAGAAAGGAGTACCTCAGATGACTGGAGAACAAGCATACTCATGCTAGTGTACAAGAACAAAGGGGACATCTACAACTGTGGGCAGTACAGAGGCATCAAACTCCTATAAGCAGTTTGAGCTTTTCATATATTAAACTCAGATGGTATATCTTACATTTTCTTATGAAAATGCTGAGCTGAAAGCAATTTTTTATTGTTTGTTTTTTTTTAACCTGCAAAGAACTAGCCTATATCTGTTACAGGAGCCTGAGCAAAACTTATGTATTTGGCTTGAAGTACAAGGACTGGTGCTTCCTCTACAATTCCGGAAGGTAATTAGCATCATTTTGTGATAAAGGCAGAAACAAATGTACCTCTTGATCTTGACAGGTACTACCACCTGTGTTGGGGATGTTGAATTTGGAGGAATGGTCTACATATATAAAATTATATTATCAGATGTCAAGAGACTCAATGTCAGATGGTTGAAAATCCCAACTAATGAGAGGTGCACATAGATACATTGATGATTATAATAAATTACCCAACAGAGAAACATGCAGTTCTGTTGTGGATTTTCTCAGATGAATAAAACATGACAGAAGTTGCACAAAATATCACACCGGGAAAAGTAAATATGAGATAGTAGTAATTATGTGTGACCTTACAGTGAGACAAGGTTTTGCTTTATACAGACTTCCTAGTTATTGCTTTGATATTTTACTAAGATTTGAGATATTTAGATAGTTTAATGTATTATACTACTTCACTAAGATAATAATACATTTACCTGTACCACTATCTTCCCTTCTATCTCTATTCTCAGCTTCTTCTGATTTCCCCAGTTTGCTGCCATTACCACCATCTTATCTGGGCTTAGTTTCATCCCATGTGCCTTCAGTTTTGCATTTCATTCTCCTATCCTTTGCTGAAGTTCTAGCTCAGAGTCTGCCATTAATGCCACATTGTCTGCATACAGCAACGTAGTTGATCTGTCCCCTCCAACCTGTTTGCTAATGTAGTCCATCACCAGTATGAACAGCAGTGGGCTCAGAGCTGAACCCTCATGTATACTCACTCCCACTGGGAACCCATTTGCGAGGCCGAACACTGTTTGTACTTGAGTCATTGGGTCCTTGTACATAGCCTGCACTAATTCGACCAGTGTTTCTGGGACTTCAAGCCGCCTCAGTACTGTTCAGATCAGCTTTCTTGGGACCTTGTCATATGCTTTTTCCAAGTCTAGGAATGCCCAGTTGCACTATCTCCTCATCTCTAGCTTCTTCTCAAGTATCTGTCTCAATGCAAACATCAGGTCAATTGTGTTGCATCCTAACGTGAATCTGAACTGCTTATCTCCCATCTTACATTCAACTATGCTTATCCGTTTATCAATCACCCTGTCCAGAACTTTCATGCAATGTGATAGGAGTTTGATGCCTCTGTACTGCCCACAGTTGTGGATGTCCCCTTTGGTCTTGTACACTGGCATGAGTATGCTTATTCTCCAGTCATCTGGGATACGCCTTTCTCTCTGCGCTGCTATTAGTACCTTCATGAGCCATTTTATTCCCTATCTCATCCAGCATCTTTATCATATCTGCTGTGACCTCATCTGAGGTTGCTGCTTTCCCTGACTTCATTTTCCTTACTGCTGTTCTTACTTCTTCTAGGGTGAGCTCCTCTTCTTCACTCATCATAGGCTGTTTCTGGGGTAATAGAGCTTCTGTTGGGTTTTCTTCATTCAAAAGCTGCTGGAAATATTAATTCCATTTGCCTTTGATGTCATGTGGACTGGTGAGCAGGTTTGCTGGCATCATTTATGAAGGGTGTCTGACTATCTTCTATATCTTTCTGTCTTTGCCTTGCAACCTGATATAGTTTCTTTGTACCACTTACTGAGTCACTTTCCAGAAGTAGGTAGAGTGCCTCTGATGCCATATTCTTTACTACTGCAACTTTTTTCTTAGCTTCTTTGTTAGCCAACCAGTAGTCCTTCCTAGCCTGGTCACTCTTTTCTATCTCCCACTTCTTCCTGCACACCTTCTTTCTTTTGATGACTTCCTAGACTTCTACATTCCACCACCAGCTTTCCTTATGTACCTTATTTCCATACCTCGCTTGACCACATATCTTTTCTGTAGTCCTAACACATGCTGTTTTTAGGCACTGCCATTCTTAGTCAACTCCACCTATTTCCTCCTCTTCTTGGGGTGATAGAGCCTTGAGTAATTCTTTGAACTGTTGTACTTACTTTCCAGTCAAATTCCAGGTCTTCAGCCTGGTCTCTGTTGACCTTAGAGCCTTCTCTGACCATTGCTTGCAGCTGATTGTTGCAACTAGTGGTTTAGGTTGTGGGCCAACTATTTCACTGGGGATGACTTTGCAATCATGGATTCTACCCCAGTACCTTTTCCTTACTAGAAGGAATTCTACCTGTTTTGCATGTTGGCTACACTTGTATGTGATATTGTCACTGTCTCTCTTTATGAACTATGTGTTGGCTACTATCAAGCCATTTGCCAGAAGTCTAGACTGGCTTCTCCTTCTTTATTCTTGTTGCCCCACCCATGTGGACCCAGGCAGTCCTCATATCCTGTTCTGTCTGTCCCAATATGTGCATTCAAGTCACCCATTATTATTAGACAATGATTATAATAATTTCCTTTTTCTGGTTCTTCACATTGTATATCCTAACCCTCGAGGTGGAGACATTATAGCTGAGATTGAGTTAGCTGAAATGAACTAGATACTAGCTGATGTCTTTCCAGGCTTAAACCCTTGCCTCTCCCTCAAACATGCTGTGAAGAAACATAGACTTAAATATTAATAATTTAATTATTTAGACATGACACATATACATAGACATCTACTGATGCATATATATGCTGATGGATGAAGTGAGTTCCTACATTCAGTGTGAGCACTAGTAGCTTCTGATATTTATTAGGTGTTACTCATCACTGTAAATACAATTGTTTTGATTATTCCAGATATATCTATTTCTGCCTGGTTGCCTATGTCCAGCAGCTTTGTTTTGTTTACACATTTGCGTCTTTGATCATTAGCCATTCATGTTCAGTTGCATATATTTTATGATTTAGATTTTTTTTGGGGGGACAGATGAATGTATTTTTGATGTTATGTGTGTACATATGCATGTACATACTAGTTTACTGATGGGCATTATGCATATAAGTGACAGCATGCTTGTTCTCATTTGCTATTTTTATTTCTTGAACTGGTTAAGTTGCGATTAGGAAACATGCAATGCAAGATTGCCATATAGATATATTTGATTCTGGGTTCATCCCTGTTCATATTCCAATACAAATAGCTATTTCATGTACCTAGACTATTCATTGGTTACTCAACGTTTTTATATAACCAATGAAGACAGTTTAACATCTGAAGTCAGATTGGTCCATGTCTTTACAGTAGAACCAATGATTTGGAAGTGTTTTGGATGCCTTTTATTGGCTATTCAATTTTTACATTGACCTATGAAGAAGGAATAGCCTTTTTAGCATGTAAATGTTAAGATTAGATGCAGTTTTCTGATCAACCAATAGAATTTTAGAAAAACTATTATCTATTTACATTTTATATGTGATTGCTCCATGTTTATATATTAGAACCAATGACTTGGAAGTGTTTGAATGATTACTATTGGCCAATTGTCTTTACAATGACCAATGAAGAAGGAACAGCCTTTTTTGTATGCAGATGTTATGACTGAATGCAGTTTTTCTGATCAACTAGCAGAGCTTTAAAAAGATTATCCTGGAATTCATCAACCTTCCATGCAGGAATAGCTTATTCCTGCATGGAGGGGACTGTTCCCGTACAGCACGGCAGCACGCCACGCATATTCATGAAGGTGCGCTACTGTGCTGTTAAATGGACATGGATCTGTGCATGAGTACAGGGGGTGTGTCTGAGAGCAGAGCTCTCACAATACACATGCCCCCTACTCACCAGAAATGCCATTCAGCAATATAAAATGAGTGAGAACGCTCATAATACCCCCAACCCATCAGGGTAAGAAATCTTGTCAAAGCCCTAAGGGACAATTGTCCCTACCAAGGCAAAAGCTGAAAGAACAAGACATGTAGCATAAGCACATAGCGCACACCTCCCAACCCATCAGAGTAATCAATGTGGAAAAAGCCATAAGGGAAAATCGTCCCACAAAGCAGAAAGCTGATAGAATAACAGGTTCAGCATTAGCAGGGATATTTTGAAGGGTACAAATAATAAAACACAACAAATAATTTCTTTTATAAATGCATAAAGCTTAAGTGTAGCTGCTTGGGTGCCCGTTGCTTAGCTAAGCTTAGTCCAGCTTAAACAGCACAAGAAGTTAAATAGCAAGAGACATCCAACATAAGCAGTATTGCAATAGTGTAGTGGTTAGAGCATATGCTTTGTAAGCAGCCATTTCGAGCTCATTCCCCACTGCAACCAGTTTGCATTTTATATGTGAACACAGTACATCAACATTTTTTTTTTTATAATTAGCTACTAAATAACATATATTTGTTAACCAGAGTACTGTAGTAGGTCCAGATGTAGTCACACATGAATAAATGTAATGAAAGCACATAGGGGATGTTAGGGATAGTAAACAAATTTATAATATGCAATGAAGGATGAATTAATCCCATACAAATGATAGTCTATAAAATAAAAAATAAGCAATGCTAATAATTGCACAGCTCTGCTTACCAGGTGTAAGCATTGTGTAAATATGACTGCTAAGCAATGAGTAGCCCAGCTAAGCAGATTTGCCCATTGGTAAGCAGTGCTGAACCTGCACCTTTAAGCACTGCTGACCTTAGGTAAGCAGGTTTGTCCATAGCTTAGTTTAGCTCAGCATATTCAAAACCATCCAATCACGGCAAAGGGCAGGAAATTGGCCGTATTTAAACCCTGCAGGTGGGAATGCAGCTCATAACTGGTTGCAGCTTCCCACTGTAGGCAGTATGGCAGGTGTTGGTGAGGGCATGCACTTCTGTGCACAGCGCTGGGGCATACAGGAGTCCAAAGTCATGGTAGGACTTGCGGTAAAAAACCATGATGAGAGACCGCTGCAGGGCCAGTACCAGGGCTCCCAATATAAAGCAGAAGCCTGGGACCATCTCACCTGTGATATCACCAGTGCCACTGCTATCCCTCGGACTGGTGAGCAGGTCTGGCACCACTATGCCAACTTGAAGCAGAGGAAGAGGGAGCTCTTGTATGAGTGGATCCAAGAAGCAAGGCAGAGGGGTGATATCCCAACAATGTGTAAGTACTCATATCAATAACTGTTTACCAAAGTCCAGCCTGTGTATATGATGGATAGGTATGCCTAACTATGTCTCTATTCCCTTTACAGCTGCAGCTGAGTGGGCTGTGAATCAGGAAGCCCATGCCAGTAGGTTGCAAAGGCTGCATAGCGAGGCTGGTGAGTAACAATCCTGCTTTTAGTAGTCATACAAAATAAATACAAAGTAGTAGAAAGTCACCTGGCAGTATAAAAACTGTGTATGTGTTGTACTGAATAAACCAAGCAATATGACAGTAATAGTCCCATATAGGTGATATTTAAATAAAACCACAACTGTCTGACAATAAAGTTCTAAATCTTGGACTGGTTGTGTTTACTCTTGTATGGCATTTAGTGTTGCATTCTCTGAATAGTAATGCTGTGTTAACCACTGTTACCCATACTGTGCTACATAATAAATATGTTTAGGAATGTCTCTATAAGATTGTTGTAAGTACAAGGTTAGATTGTACAAACAAGATAGACTTAGACATAAAACTCTGAAGGAACAGACAGCAGTTTCTAAATACCTCACTATGATGAAACACAAATTACTGTATTTTTAGCACACAGCCATGGTTCGAATCCTGGGCATAGTACTAAGCTGTATGCATAATCATACCTCTCAATTGTACAGATTTTTGCAGAATGTGCAGATAATTGGCTCATATTTTGGGCTGTTTCTCTTTCACCCTGGCAAATCACTGGGATGATCTCAGAATTGTAGTCACTAAATGACATACATTTGAATTTCAGACTTCTAATCCTTCAGAAAATGTATATTAAAACAAATCCTGTTACTCTAGCAACTGTCTAAAAGTTTATAAGAGCAATATTCAAAATATGTCCCTATTTATACCCCTATGTTGTCAAGCTTTGTCCAGAGTTTGTGCATTAAGAGATTGAGAGGTATGTGCATAATATTAACTAGGAATCTGGGAATATGTGTAGAAACAGTCAGGTAGTGTTAACAAACATTCCCTTCACAGGTCTACCAGGTAAGAGAAGTAGAATTTAGCTATAAGACAGTTGAAGTATACACTTGTGTACAAACATACCACTGCCCAAACCAAGGTCATAGGCTATTGTAATAATACCTGTAGAGTAATGATTAGAGCAATGATCATTAAAGTTGTGAGTACTGCAAGGATATACAAGTTGTTAATTGACATCTCTCTCTCTCCCCCCACCATATCTGCAGCAGTAATCTAAACACATAAATCAGTGGGTATGTTTACACCAAACCTACTGTTGGGACATATTTCCTATTGTTTAACAAATATTGAAATGTGTTTCTGTTAATGTTCCATGTTGAAATACTATCATTGGTGGCCTGTTGCAATCAATGTAACCTGCATGCCGTTGTAATAGCCACTGTGGTTCCATATATGCATGTGTTCTGTTTGCTATGCAACTGTTCCAAATCTGTTGTTTTGGGTTAATGGGAATATCTATGCATGCTGTTATAACTAATCCTGGAATGTGTTGACTATTACTAACCCACATATGTTCTAAAACTGTAACGCCATAGCATGTTTGGGAAGGCCGGTCCCAGTGGACCCACCTCTCCCACCTCATCTGGCTGTGGCACCAGGCCCCAGCATATCTGGGACACACCCCAGGACCTCCTCATCCTCTGGTCCTGCACCACCTTTGGGTGGAACTGCCTCAGGGGATGGGACTCATCCCCACCTGGGAGTGGGCACAGACAGGATCCTGTCACCCGAAGCCAAGTCCAGGGTTTGGTGCATAGCGAGCTCCAAAAGGAGTTTGAGATCTGCTATGCTGGCTTGAGAGCTGCATGGTGCAATTAGAGGTCAGCCTGCCCCTCCTGCTCAGCCCCCAGCACAGCCACCTTTGGAGCTGTGAAGGTGCAGTGGTGACTGCCCATGGGTGGGGACCTCAGTCCCACTGTTTCCATTTGGGGGTTTATGGGCTTCCAATTTCCAAACACCCCCTCCATCCAAGGTGTTTACCCCCACATGTGTCATATACTGCCCCTGTATGCTGTCTTGTCTGTCTTGTCTGTCTTCCTACCCAACCTACCTCCCCAAATACACATACTATCCTTCTCCAACATCCCACTCTCACCTAAAAAAAAAGGGCAATCTGTTCCCAAACAAATATTTCGCCCCATACATAGCTGTCCATTTTGCACATGTGTCCACTGGACACATGTAATCTGGTCTAATTGGCTTTACAACACATTATTGTTGCTATCACCCCTCTCTTAGGGGTTTGAGTGTCCAAATATACCTCTAAATTCAGTATATATGCACAGCTGTTGCTGTAGAAGAAATAGGCAGCTATGGACCTTCCCTGCACCTGTCCCACACATCCCTAGCTACTTTCCCTATTGTCTTTTCCTCTGCATGCCCCCTTTTTCACCACTCTCCTATCACCCCTTTTTTCTTTTCTTTTAAAAAAAATTAGCACTGCGGTAAGCTGCAGTAAGCACTTTTAAGCAGTAGTAAGTGGGATTAAGTCTGTTTGCATGGCATTAAGCAATGCCTACACAGATTAAACACTTTTAAGGCTAACTGTCTGTAAGTATATTTAACCGGAAGTTAGCATTGCTTACCGCCACACAAAACGGTGCTAACCCACTTACAACTGCTTAAAAGTGCTTTTGGTCACTCTGTATCCAACTGCCCTTGTTCTGCCCAGCAACAAAATAAACAGCCCTGCCAGTCTTGAATCCAGGACCCTGTACATCGTAGTCAGAGCAATGTACCACTACTTCATCAGAGCTGAACTACTGAATGTTTTTTTTTTAATATATCATTCAATACAGGTATGGAATACTTTGGAACAAACACTATGGAACCAGCATGTTTATAATATATAAATATACAAATATAGATGTGTATGGTGATAGATGCATATGAAGAGTGTATACATCAGATATATGTAGCTGTACATACGAAATTACACATATAGAATATGTACATATATATCATATCACATCAAGGGCAGCAATATCCTAGACCTGGGCATTACCAACATGGGTGACCGGTGTTACACACCAGAGGTCAATTCCTTGTTGGTCAGATCTGACCACAAGCTAATCAGCCTAGACATGGTCATCCCATCCCACCTCCCATTAGGGAAACCACCATAAAAAAGTTCCCCAAAGCCAACTTTACGAAGACAGAATTGGCAAACTTCACAACACCCATGCAGATGGACAACTGTTGAATCTTACACAAATGCACTTTATAAGCACTTACACGAGTGCATGGATTGTGCTATCCCTAACAGAACCAAGATGCTATCCTCCAAAAAAAGGAAGCCAATCTGGTGGTGCCCTGCCATAAACAAACTACAACAGAAGAAAGAAACTGTTGCAAAAAAGAGTAAAATCCCATGAATGAAAGAACTCCCTGGTCAGCCTCAGTAAGAAGCTGAGATCCTTCATAAAATCCTCTAAAGCTAGTTATGAAAACAAAATTGCCACTGATTCTAAAGACAACCACAAAGCATTCTATAGCTATGTCAAGAATTTCAATGGCCACACACAGATCTGCTCTGAGTTAGAGCACAATGGCACTAAATATACAGAACCAACTGATATTGCCAACATCCTGACAGATAAGTTCAGTGCTTCTACTACATCTACCTCGCCCAAGAAATAACATATCCACAATACACTGCTACACAATCCTGACAGTCTGTCAACAATAGCCAGAAATACAAAGACCTCCCAACTGTACACACTCCCAAAGAATGTCCAGGCCTTGTCATCATATTTAGGACCTCTTACACATAAAATGTCTGGCAGTCGTATACCTAACTGGGATGATATTATGAATTACATCACTAAGTAATGATATACTGTATCTCTATGCCTCTGACTGCATAATATATGGACAAGGTTCGAACATACTCGTGGACATAGGCCAAAACACAGGTCCAGGATGAAGATATTGCTGTTATAAATTGAGAAAGCAGCTAGTGTAAGTTTTATCCTATCCTCCCCTGTCACACACAGTGCAAATGTAAACATCCCACACTCTGCTGTGTCCAGCCCTGAATCCTGCCTGTCTGTACAATCCCACTGTCTGCAACCAATATAATATAGCCAATCACACTACCCTCCTGTAGACTTTACATATCACTCTTAATGGTACTTGTCACAAATAACTCCTGACTCCCCTCCCCACCACACACAACCTGCCTGTACTCTCTCGTACACCTCTCCCCCACACTGCCCATGACTCTGAGCAGGTGTTCCCAAGTAGTTAGACCTACCCACCTCCCAAACTGTATGCCCGACATTGTCACCATTCCTCTATCCCCCACCCCATTCACACACATATATTCTTACTTAGTCCTGCTGACCATCATTCCTCCTCACTCTACAACATAACCTCACCTCCCCAGGGTCTCCCCAACCTGTCCCCTAATCTCACTACAGACCACAATGACATCTGCAAACTGCGCAGTCAACAGGGGCCCCTGTCTGATTATGTCTGTCAACCTGTCCCTCACCACTGTAAATGTGAAAGGACACACAGCTGACCCCTGATGTACTCCCACCTCCACCTTAAATCCACCTGTCATTTCAAAACCAGAAATCACTGCTGTCAAACTAACCTCCTACATATCCTGTGTTGTCTACCAGACCCCTTTGGCACCCCTGACCTCCACATACAATACCACAACTAGCATGTCATATGCTCACTGTAGGTTCACATAGAACAATGCAGCTGCATCTCAGCCTCAGTGCAGAGCTCCATCAACACTTGTGGATCAACATTTGCATCTGTAATGGTCTTACCTGGCATGAAACCATACTGCAAATCATCAGTCATCACCATGTTCTCAACCTAGCTTCCACCACCTTTTACCATTACCTCATCTTGTGACTGATCAATGTTATTCCTCACTTGTTACTACAGCTCTGCAGACCACCCTTGTTCAGATAAGAAGTAACCATACATATTCCCCAACATCTCACACATACTCTCACTTTCTAAGATTACAGTAAACAATCAAGTTAAAAATACCACTGCCAGGTCTCAGAAACACCTCCAGGCATCCACAGGTATGTCACCTAGAACAACAGCCTTTCCACTGTTAAACCCCCTCATAGCTATCCTTACATTTTCCTTAATAATCTGTTGCACCTCCTGATTAACCATACCCACCTCAGCCAACCTACCCTCCCTCCCCCATTTTCCTCATGAAACAGGCCATCAGAGTAATGTTCCCATATGTTCTTAACACACTCCTAGCTTGTATGTTTCACCCATATTACTTTATCACCCCTTTGTGCTGCACATCCTCCCTAGCTATGTGCCTCTGTCTAGCCAATAGCTACAGGCCCTATACAGCATCCGTGCTGTCCAAAATTACATACAACCCCAGACTCCACATCTGTATGTCAGACTCCACATTCATAGCCATGGGCAACACTCTCTTTGCCATGTACCCCATCTCTTTATACTCATGTCTACTCTCTACATCTGTCTCTCAATCCCACTTCTCCTTTGACAACACCTATCTCTACATACTCCCCTGTACTTCTTCATTCCACCACTACATGTGTCAGAGCAGTCACCATCTGGGCAGCATGTCAACCTGTGTCTCATGAGCATAGAAGGTCACAGGTGCATTAATGTAATGCTGAGTATGAGGACAAATAGGACACATCCACTGAGGGCAATCAGAAGGTCATCCCCACATATGTCTGTGGTCTCACAGGCAACTATCCAACCCACCTCGTAATGGATGTCAGTCACAGCACATGCACACACACCATAGCTACAGATGACCAGCTTCAGACATGTTTAGGACAAACATCACCCCCCTGGCTCAACATCAGTATAGAAGGATATGCACACCACATCCACCCCTACCCTCACCATTAATCAGGTGCAAACTACCTACTTACACATAGTGCTATGCATGTCCATACAATTCTGCTAGGTACTGGAGTATTATTTGATATAATGTTGTGGCTACTGATACTCATTACTAGTGTGCTGTCTCTGGAAAGAACTATGGACAATGTCTGATGTTCTGTGATGTGTTTTTCCCTGTTTATGTCTTTCAGGTATGATGCAGAGGCTTCCAGCCTATGCTGTCCAGGAGACAGCAGCCATAACTGAGGCCATCCTCGAACACTACCACATCCTCTTCAGTCGAGGTCACCAACACCAGTGGGAGAGGACAGCCCTCTGGGAAGACATCACATAGAGAGTGAACACCTTGGGGAACCATGGCCACATGTACAAACAGGTCAGGTACAGAAGAACTGACCACATTCGGCGTGCATGGCAACAGGCCACTGTGGTGGCGAGGGACCATTCTGCTACTGGTGGAGGGCCAGCCAAAGAGGCCCCACTTATAGCAATGGATGAACTCCTTGCCAACATGTATATATGTGGACAAAACTATACATAATACATATATATATATATATATATATATATATATATATATATATATATATATATATATGGCTGCGGTAGCATTGTCGCCTCATAGCAAGACGTTGTCCCATTCGATTCTCAGCTAGAGCGTCTTCTGTGTGGAGGCATACATGAATGGGGCGTGCCTTCGTTGAAGGTTGTGTGTCAGGGCTGGTAACCCGGTATGTAAAAATCCACTACCAATCATTAGCGGACCGGAGTTCCGCTGTGGCGACACCTAACCAGGAAAAGCCGAAAGATACAAACATGTATATATATATATATTTATATATAGAGAGATGTACATCCACATGTATATAAACAAATATGCATAGATACATATATATATATATATATATATATATATATATATATATATAGAAAGGTGAATACATATATATATATATATATATATATATATATATATATATATATATATATATATATAAATGTAGGTATATGTATACATAAATATACAGAAATATATGACAGCAACAAACACATGCAATCTGAGGGTCATACTGCTGCACACTAGACATCGACATTTGAAAATGCACTCACTGGATGTATCCCTTAAAATGGGGAGCTATGACATCTGTGCTGTAACAGAGACCTGGTTAAAAGCAGCAAGAAGCCCTCATGCACTACCAGCCTATTACCCATTCCACAACTCTTGGCTGCAGAACTGTGACTGAAGCTCCAAAGGTGGTGGGGTTTGCATATTCATTAAGGAGGCACACACCTATAGAATACTGACCAACTTATGCTTTACAGATCCTGCAGGCATAGCTAACATTGGGTAGGACAGTGGTTCATGACGTATCCTGCTATAGGTCCCCAAACATGTCCCAAGACTCACACTCCATATCCCTAAACATCTTGGAGGATGATATTGTCCAATGTAACACTCACATACTGGTTGACTTCAACTACCCCACCATTAACTGGGAAAGCTACTCATGTACCAATGCAGATGCCCATCACATTGACCTGATCCTTCTTAACATGGGTGACTGTTGCTCGACACCAATAGACAACTCCCCCTTGTTATATCTGAACACAAATTAATCACCTTTGGAAATCCATGGCCCTCTCATGCTCCCCTGCACAGGTAACCACCATGAAAAGCCTTTCTAATGCTGAATATGGCCTCATAACAACAGAGGTGGCTAACCTCATGGCAGCCATGCAAATGGAGACTAGGTGCATGACAGCTGAATCAAACAACAATGCACTATGAACATGTACATAAATACATGGGTACTGCCATACCCACTACAACCAGGATCCTCACCTCCAAAAAAAGGAAGCTGATCTGGTGGTCCCCTGCCATACAGACACTGTACAACAGAAAAAGGTAACTGATATGGAATAATGTCCCAAGACTGGAAATCAAAACTTATCAGCTTCAATAAATACAATAAAACTGAACACACCCAAAGGAATAAATGCCTCTCCACAGTCTAAAACAATAAGTACGGTAAATCCAAAAATAAGATAGTAGAAAAGGCAACCATGAAACACAGGATAATCCAGTCTAGCGTGTAAAAAGAATAGTATTTTAATTAGTGCACAAAGGTAAGCGCTTTCACAGATCGCCTCATCAGACCATAAAATCTCCTACCAACAGAAACATTTCCTTATATAGCCATCACATGATTCTAAATCAATTATACATTTAACATTTAAAGAAGAATGACATATTATATAGAACTGGAGCACATAGTGAAGACAACCACAAGGTCTCATACAGTTATGTTAAGAATCTCCATGGCAATCGTAAGATTTGTTCTGAGCTACTAGACAATGTAACCAAGACTGAGCCATAAAATACTGCCAATATACTGGCTGGCATCTTGAGTGCAAACATTACCTCTCACTCCCCCCAAAGGACCAATCACAATACCAGTACACTGCCAGGCACCCAGTATTACTGCAGCACAGGTTAAAACACCACTGTCCAAGTCCAAGGATACAGCTTCTATGGGACCTGACAATATCCCTGACTGTGTTCTACATGAACTACAGAGTGACCTGGCACCTTACTTGTGTGCCCTGTTCAAGCACAGCCTCACCTCAGTCTTTGTTCCTACTGAATTGTACACTGCTACAGTTACCCCTCTCCACAAATGAGGTGTAAATACAGACCTTGGGAAATACCGTCCCAGCTGCCTGACAAGTCTGTTATGCGAAGCTATGGAATGCATCATCATGCACCTAATAAACAGGGATATGGGAATCTGCAGACGCAGGATCCCACACAGTTTACCTTTGTGAAGGGTAGGTCATACCTACTCATTCCACCTGGTCAATTTCTTGGTGTCAGTCACCTGAGATGTGGATGAAGGCAAGGTGACACATACAGCCTACATTGATCTGGCCAAAGCCTTTGATAACATTCCCCACTCACTAGCTAGGTGGGAACAGTGGCACAAACACAGGGTAGATTGAACATACTGCAGTCATACATTGAGACAGTTGCAGAAGTCACTGGGTTTGTTGTAACATCCTTTATAAGGAATATGACGTTGGTAATACCCATAGATGTGTGTATTTAATGACTGTATTCCCCAGACTCCACAACTGATTTACCAAGGACACCAACTGTCTGGTGAACACACAAACTATAACAGGCTGACATGTGGCCAGTCTGTGGACAGCGTGCCAGTGGAGAGGTATGTCAGAGACATATCACTGTGAGTCATGACATCACACACTAAATGCATGTCCACACAAACCCTGTCAATCTATCAATCCACCATGTATATAACAGCACTGATGACATAGAATCTGTTCAGAAATCTGGGGCTATGTCCCCCATGTTGGTTGGCTGTCTCCACATGTCTTGTCCTGTGACATATTGCCACCAAATGTATGTGAATCTGTAGGCCACCACCTGTAATGTCCCTCAAACAGGCAAGGAAATGGGGCAAGGCCCACATTAAGGAATGTCCTATATGTTGGAGCTAACAGGCCCACAGCACAATACAATGTGGGCATTTACATAATGATATGGCTATAGCAATACCTGACATCTGCACATCTGTAGAGAGGACAGACAGTACATAGATAGCCAACAGGTTATCCATTAGGATGAATGTTTTACAAGATACATGTCTGAAACTGAAAGGTATGCCATTACTGCATGACAGCAGTCCTCAATGACATGTCCTAAAAACAGTAGTCTACAGTTAATATCAACATATCAGATCAATACCCAATAGGAGATACATATAAACATACAGCTCAAACACCAAGAACAAGATACTTAGTACTCAGAGTCCAGCTTTGCATGCAGGGGTGTATGGTTCCAGTACTGCAATCTGCAACTTACTCTTACTTGAAAAAGCACTGTTAAAAGTACTAACATAATGATACAATATATGATAAACTATTTCTGTCAACCAGTGCACTGTAGCTGGTGTAACATGCAAGTGTGACTGAATATAACCTGGTATACTACCCGTGTATGAAATAAATCCAAAAGATTGTGGTACTACCCATGTATACCCAGGTGTCCCAAACAGTATACTCACACCCCTTGCAACAGAAAATGAAATACACTTATTAAAGATGTCATTATCCTGCTATTTTATCAGACTGGAATGTGATCACTGGTTACCAGGGCTGAGCTATGCTTACCAGGTGTAAGCATTGCTTAAATGTAAATGCTAAGCAGATTTACACACTGGTAGGCGAAGCCTACATGGTGTAAGTGCCTTTTTGTTTAACCATACATTAGCAGCACTTAGGTTCACGCAAACCTGCTTAAAGCCACTTTAAAACACATTAATCACCCTGTCTCCATCAGCCCTTGTTCTGCCCGGCAACAAAATAAATTGCCCATGGAGGTCTTGAACCCAGGGCCCCATACACTATAGTCACAGCATGTAACCACTAAGCCATCTGAGCTGTGAGGGTGTCTGTTGGTTTTTCAAATATATCATTCAGTACACATACTAAATAGTAGTGAACAACTGCTTTGACTACTACAATTGTTTAGTACTTGTAAGTGAAAATAGTGTTGAATCAGTCATGTTCTTATATGTAAATATACAGATTTCAGATTAATATGATGGGATCTCACTAAAAGAATCAGAGGCCTAAAGCAGATGCCATATGCTGACCATCTAAAAAAAACTCCAGCTATACTCTGTGGCATATCGTCTACTCAGAGGCAATCTCTGCTTAACATACAAGGCCATGTCAAACCCTGAGCTGTTGGACATGCTCCACTTAAAGAAATCCCAATCCCTCAGAGCCACATGCTCCAGGAATCTAAACCTTATCATCACAATGAACAAAACATGCTGGAGTGATAGGTTCCTGACCCAGAGACTCCCCATACTCTGGAATAGACTGCCCATACATGTCAAGCAGAGCGCCTCATTGGCCCTCTTCAAAAGGAACCTTGATGATTGGATGGGAGATAGGAAATTCACCCCGGGGATCATGTCAGTCGCCCTGCTAGACAGGGGCCCAGAGAAGTAAATACTGTGGAAAGAAATTTCCAGGGAATTGTTATGGCTAGGCTTGTATAGACCTTAGGGCTGATAGCCTAGTACCAACCTATGAACCTATGAACCTATGAACCTATGGATATATCTGAGAAGGTACATACAACACTCATGTTTACACATAAAAGGATATATATATATATATATATATATATATATATATATATATATATATATATATATATATATATGTGTGTGTGTGTGTGTGTGTGTGTGTGTGTGTGTTAAACATATGCCCATGACATGTAGTGGAGTCATACCTCAGCACCATAACTCTCAACCTCTTAGTCCAAGGGAATGTAATGTATGTATTGTAGTTATAAATGTAGACTGCTGCTACAGTGACAGGGGTTGTGTCAACATACATGTTGTGAAGGAAGGCTCTTCTGAAACTGAAATGTAGACCATCAGTTACTGACAGACATCATAAAATCATCACAGTGAAGTACCACACAAATCACAGTAATGATCCTGTGGAATACAGAAGAAATATGAGCAATAAACATGGACAGTCTGAAACAATCTGGTCAGTCAGGAGGTATACACAGAACTCCTTAGTTCAAGAAATGTGGAACAAGCCTGACAAAGGGGATGTTTAAAGCCATGGAAATGGGGATATATCACACATACTGGACTGGATAAGCTCACACAGTTGATGCATTCACAGCCTCCTGTCTTTCCTAACACATATTAACTGGAAGAGCAGAGGTTCCAAGCCACATACGTCCCACTAGTTAGTGACATACATCTCCACAGCAGCCCACTACTTTGTCAGAAATACACAACACGTATGGTGGCCAGGCAACAGTACATCTGACAAATATTTGGACATAACACCACACTAGGGTAAATACACTGAGCTGCTAGGCATGTCACCAAGCACTGTCTACACTACAGGTAGACTGCCACAACACTAACCCAATTTACCTATGGGGGAATACACATGTAATTGCAAATATAGCAGGCACTACAGGTGTGTAACAGCACAGAATAAAAGACACCAGTGTGAAGGTGCATACCCAGAACCAACCTCAACACAGTCATAGTCACATAATGGTAAGCCTAAGTAATAGTACAGTATATGGACAGTGTGAACAACAGTCATTATCATGTTTGCCACTCACACACTAACCTTACATATACTGGCCCAATTCACAGTGTAGTCTGATGCCTGACTGTGGTATGGGACATGTCTGCAGTCTGGCCTTACAAACATATAGGCTGATAGGGTATTAGAAGCTGAGGAAGCATGCAACGTCGGATGCAACAGGACCAAGAACACTGACATCTACCTCAGTCTGTACACAGGCCAAGTAACATAATCACAATACACTGCTACATAATATGGACACTCTGTTAACAATCACTATAAGTACACAGACCTCACTATTGTACAGACTATAACAGAATGTCCAGGTTTTGTCCTCAGATATTAGGCCTCTTATTCATTACATGTCTGGCAGTCTGATATATCACTGGCTTGATATCAGGAATTATGTCAGTAAATAATGGTATACTGTACATTTCCACCTCTTACTGCATGACATATGAACAAAGGGTGACAGACTTGGGGGACAGAGGCAGAAACACAGGGCCACTATTGACATATTGCAGTTATAAACTGAGAACATTGCTGGTGTAACAGGGTTTGTTGTGACATATCTCGTCTGAGGGATATGAAGTCATTAACACACATGGATGTCACCATTTACTGACTACAGTCATCAGAGTATGCTACTGCATTTATAAAGACAGAAAATGTGTGAGTGACACACCAAATCTAAGACTCCAAACTCTGGCCAGTCTGCAGCTAGCCCTACAGGTGAGTGTTTTCTCAACCACATAACACTGTCATGCCTGACTTTAAATCATGCAGAACAGCCATATCCACACAAACCCTGTTAAACCAACATTACTTCAAATGTAGAACAGCAATACTTACATTCTGTCCCCATGTCTGGAACATCCCCTCCAGTTTGTTGGCCTGTCTCCACAGTGTTTGTTGTAAGAGGTATTTCCAACTACCCTCTGTGATACTGTTTGTCACACACCCACATGAAGTCCTGCTCACAGTGAATTAGAAGGGCCAACACCCACTTGCAGTGCTTACTTATAGGAGTGTGTTTCCATGCAATTGACTACAGGAATGATACCACAGCTGTTCCACATGCAGTTAGCAGGTGGAGGACTCCAATTCACGCACAGTCCATCAGCTGATCATTAACTGCATATGCTACATGAATACTGATTTGTACTATTGTGTTACACAGTTATCACAAGCACCACAGACACTATAGGGCTGAGGACTATGAAAAGGAATGTGTACATTGATTGACGTCAGCACATCATGTGATATAGACCGTTTGGATGTGTAGTGGGTGGGACAGGCCTCATAATGGAATTATCTCTGTCTCTGTCTTCCCCACATCTCTGTGTCTGTATGTTTGACATATTATAGTGTGTTGGCCTTGAACATGTGTGAGTATTCCTATCCAATGTGTGTGTGCAGGATGAATGGTGTACATCTGCTAATGACAGATATATATATATATATAGTCCACTGTGTTGTCAGACATAGGCTTCATTTCTCTAAGTGAAGGAGCATGCCCAGTATGACCTTCTGTATTGAGTGTGTGAATCCATTCCAAGTAGGGTTGTACTCCAGTCCAGGGTTTGTTGTTCTACACATACAGTTAGCACCTGTTTCTGCAGGATATCTGTAGATAGAGTGACAATATGGATTCACAATGAGTGACAGATAAGAGGGATACTGTAACTATTGCTGTCTGTGCTGCTTGTGTTAAATGGTTGGTGTTAGCAGAGATAGTCAGACATATGTAATGTTTTATACTGTGATATATTATGTCATCAACTATTAACAGATATAATTATTTGCTCACAGTTATCTACTGGGAAATACAAGATGAATGAAGCTGAGTCCAGTATTGTGGTGCACAGCCTACACATTCTTGCACACTCCTGCCATTCTGGAGAGGTAGCTACAGACACTTGCTGATGGGTCTGTGTAAATGGTCCAGCACCTTGGTACTATGGTGTCTGAGGATCCCCTTCTTATACATATATCGACTTAACAGAATGGCCATATCCTGCTCTGGCCATACCGCTCAGCTGTACAGATTCACCCAGGTTACCCAGGGGCAGGGCTTATATATCTGGTCATTTCCCCTTCACATTGTGGGTTATGAGCAGGTTTGTAGCCACCCATTACTGGGTTTGCAGGCAGGGGTAGTATGGGCACACATCAGAGTTTCAGACTTCACGCACTGCATGACATCCATGCATCTACACCCCCCACTCTGTTATTCTATCCTCTTGCTAACATTATATGAGTGATATCTGAGAAGTATCCCTATAGGTGACCCTTCATCCCAGCGGTATTTATGGATTGGTCCACAGTTCATGCAGTGGGACATGATGGGCATGCTACTGGAATTTGTCAACATGGCCTTGCATTTGTGTTCTGTTGACTGTGTTAGGTTATTAGTTGTGATCTCATGAGATACCATACATTTACATTACGGGTGGGGCACAAGCCTTTGACAGAGGACTGTAGGCCATTTGGTAGTGATGCAGGCCATCTGTAGTAGGCCACTGCATTCTGTCACTTCTACATTCCCAGGTTGTGAGCCAATGGATTCCCCTGGGGTGACAGGGTAAGTGTGCAAGGTGTTAATGGCAAATAGTTCCTGTCCATATTGATCCATTGGTCTGGATGCGGGCAGGGTGCTGCTTACAGCTAAGGACACACCTGCATAGGACAGCTCTTCAGCATGCTGCATTCTGTGGGTATTCCCATACATAAGTGGGGTCATACTGTACTTATTCCCAACAGCAAGGATATGACCTGCCATAAACCTGTGGTTGATGGTGGGGTGAGGTGAGTGCATGTGTGATATGGATGCTATTTGCAGCTGATTCACAGATATACCTGGGACATTCCCCTTATGCTGTCTTGTGCAGGGACATAGGCAGTCTCTCAATACTTCATAACTGTGCCTTTTGTGGTCTGCCAGTGATTGGCCAGACTACATCACTATTCCATACTACACGGACAACTAAAGTGCTGCTAACCTGTCTGTACAATTCCAATGCTGTGTGCAGCTGACAGTTAAATTTTATGCACTCTGTCTAGGGTACTTCCACCTGTGTACTGTGTGTGTGTATGTATGGGCCCAAATTCACGGCATGTCCGTCTTTCAGACAGTGACAGATATTAACATCTGGACAGTGAGTATGGACGATTGCTGACATGGATATTGCTGAGAAGTATTGCGTTTGGCACTGCAGTTGTTCGAATATGGCCCTGTCAACCACAGTACTGCCCATTGGCCACCAAGACTCAACCCCCCATGCCTACCTCTGACCACTTCCAGACAATATTGAACACACAACAACCTAACACACAGACCCCTGCATATTATACACATGCAACAATCTATCCTGTAGATTGTGCCAGCTCAGGTAATCTGTGCTCCACTGATACTACTCCTCACACTTACATGTTACTGCATTTCTACATAGGATAGTGGGGGGGGGCACACCTGACAACTGTAAACTGTGCTATGACTGTACTGGTATATCAGGTGCTCTGTTTGCTTCCACATCATTTTGTATTCTGACCTATCATGCAGACTGGAGGCATATCAGTGGAGTACAGATCTTAGGTTTTATTGACCTACATTTCAGTTTCAGAATTTTTACCCTTCAGAACTAACATACAACTGCCAGACCTGTTGCAGTCTGTCTTTGTAGGTCTGGAGGGGGGCTGTTCACCATTGCCATCAATTGGAGGCCTTAGCCCAGCCTTTCTTTATGGTCATCTACATCTGTCCTGCTGGCTAAGGCTGGTGGTGGGTATGTGAGCCTCACTGACATGCATGTGTGTGTCCTATGGACACACATTTGGGCCACTACATGTACTACAGTGGGATTTGTCACCTTGTCTAGTACTGCCTAGTGTGGTGACACCAGTATTTGTCATGGATTTCATGCTTCCTATATAGGTGTTCAGTATCTGTTGCCATCCCATTCAGCCACTCGAGTCCCTTGCATACTCGGATCCATACCATAGATACAACTATCAGAACATACTACTCCATTCAGCAATTGATAGGAAGAGTGACTTACCTTGTGGCTGGACCAGTATTGAGAGTGGTGCTGGAGGGCTGACTATGTCGGATGCACATAGTACACTCCCCATACATGGTAAAACACAGATAGTGTCATATTTGGCATCACTTTTACTGTATGTGTGAGTCAGAGAGAGGTGTCATTCCCTGGGTCCCTACCATGTCAGTATATATGCTATGCATTGCCTCTTTGCCAAGGCCTGGCCATACCGGGCACACCTCCTTCTGCTTACATGGGCAGGCACAGGTGGTTCCTCCCTCAAGTACCTCTGTGCCTGTGCTGGCCTTGGCAATGGTGGAGGTCTTTGTGGCCTTGCCCCATGCTGTTCCTGCTGCAGCTGCTTCCACAGGATCATATCGTGTAGCATGGCACATACTATGCACATTTGTGCACATGTAACTGGAGAGTACTGCAAGGCCCCACCAGATATGTCCAGGCAGCGGAACCATGACTTGAGCATCCCAAACTCATGCTCTGTTATGATTCTGGTTTATGCATGTGCCTCATTATGGAGTTCTTGTTCAGGTGTGTGTGCATTTCTGAGGGGTGTCATCAGCCACGGCTCCAGTGCATAGCCAGCATCCCGCACTAGGTGGCCATATGGGATGTCCCCACTGGCAAATGACTGATACAGCTGTGTCATATGCCAGATGTGGGAGTCGTGATAGCTTCCAGGGCTGCTAGCACACACGTTCAAGATAATTCCCTGACCTGGCAGTTGATGGAGGGGAAGCCCTTGTAGTTTATGTAGACCCTACCCCACTCACCGGGTAGTGGTTTGATGTGCATTTGCATGCAGTCTATAACACCCACTACCTCAGGTATTCTGATATTTGGTGAAAGAGACACATACTGCTGGTCAATGCCTCACAGGTGATGGGGAAATATATGTGCTCACCGGCATCTGCTGACATAGCATTCAGGAACTGGTGGAGTACCCTGGATGCTGATGCCTGTGAGATCCCCATAATATCCCCAGTTGCCCTTTGGAAGTATGGCTAGTATTTGTAAACCTACACATACCTTGGTATCCACTGGGATGGGTTCCCCTATGTTTGTTCTGTGTGTGAGGTGGGGCCGGCACAGCTCGACAATTTGCTGTAGAATGTCCCTGTCCACCCTATAGTGCTCCACAATCTCCAGCTCATGTAGGCCCTAGTAGGTTACCCTGGGTCTGTATACTCTTCTCCTCCTCTTTACTGTGGGATAGTGATCAGCATTCACATCCTCACCACCCTCAGCCTCTTGCACATATTGATGTACGAGAGCAACAGCAGCCCCTATCATTTTGTTAGTTTTGTCAGGTAAAATTTCCCTGTCTGTGTACACCGGTGGTGGAGAGTTTGTGGGAAATACCAGAGTGAAAGGGGTTTGCATAGTTTATAGTAGTGTGCTGGGCTGAGCTGCTGCCTGTGTAATTGGCTGATTCAGATACACTTCACCTGCCAGCTATGCTAGTTCTCCTTGATTGCCTTCCTACTGCTATTTTCCCTTCACATTGCCTTCCTGTTTAAGCCCCAAGGCACGCCATGCATACCTAGTGCTCAGATGTGAACTTAGCTGCTATTTCCTGTTTTTTTTTTTTTCTTGTTTAAAACCCGGTGCGCTGCATGCACACCCATTTAAGCAAGCAAAACAGTGCTCAACAATGTGAGACACATTTAGCTCTGCTTAGCTAAAAGCAAACACAGACCACAGGGCTCCAATACGTTTACACCAAGCATGACACACCCCCTACTGAAGTCATCCTCTTGTCCTGCCTACATGGTTCCCTATTCCTGCACCTGCATGGTTAGGTGCAGGCTTCCAGTAGGTAGAAATCTATGATTCAGTATAGGTCTCTTCATTTGCATAACCCAGTGTACAGGTCCATAGTTACAATTCCCAAGCACACCCTTTCCCCTTGGCAACCAGTGCTCCCTTGTGTTGTTTACATTCTGCCTGGCATTGACTATAATGGAAAAATGCAGAGTTTAAATAAAAGGCTGTTTTTCCCCCCTTTTTTTTTTTTTTTTTATTTTCGGCACTCCCGTGTTTGCTCGCTGCTGCCCTTACCTTAAACGGGTGAGATCATCCAAAAAAATAAAAGTTTTATTTTTATAATATTTATGTGCCTTTTAATACCAATTGCCTTATATTTGGCCATTGGCTTCTCTGTTCTCCATAATACATGCTTTTCACGAGCTGTCATGCCTCCGTTTTGTCAGATGCAAAAATATATTCGGCTAGTAGCCAAATACATTTTTGCACTGACACAGTTCCTATACAGAATCCGTTCAGCTTGCTGGATCACAAAATCACCTCATTTGCATAGTTTTCACCAGCAAATGAGGTGATATGCATACTGAACGGAATTATGTGCAGGAACAGTATAGGGCCACTCGTACATGCTAAAACGGCCCAATCCTGGATCGCACGGCGCACATATTGTGTGCAGGAGCTGCTACACTGCTTCTGCATGGAATTTGGCCATTCATGCATCTGGCCATATGACTTATTTGCATTTCATATGTGATTGGTCTATGCTTTTATACTAGAACCAATGACCTGGAAGTGTCTGTACAGTATGTTTTTTATTGGCCATTTGATTTTATAGTGACCAGCAAAAAAGGAATAGCTTTTTAGGATGTAAATGTCATGTAGATGTCATGTAAATGTCATGATTGGATATAGTTTTTTGATCAACCAGTAGAGTTTTAGAAAAAACTATGACTTATTTACATTTATTATGTGATTGGTTAAGTGGCAATGTTAAGAGAACATGAACTGTGGAAGTTTTAAGACTTGAAAAAGGGATTATACCCGAAAGTGCTTGCATTTTTAGTTGTGTAATAGCAACTTATTTTGTTTTATTAAAGTATTTATTTTATGCCTATTGCTGTGGTGGTTTTGGTATTTTGTTTTTATGTATATATACATATATATATATATATATATATATATATATATATATATATATATATATATATATGATCTGTACAGATGCTCGACTGCATCTTTCACCGAATCCCAATTTGGTGAGCATACTTGTGCAAACGTGCTGTTCACCAAAGCAGCACTTTCATATAAGTATGCTTGTTGTTCCAGTCGTACTACAGTGCAGTAAGGGAAAAATTCCCTTTTCCCCAATGTAGTGCGACCTTAGAGTGAGAATATTAAAGTAGAGGGTGTGGGGGGTGCAGGGGGAGCTTGCCCCCCTTGCATTCAAATAGATTTTGTGGGTTTTTTTACATACTATAACGGAAGCGCTTTTTCGATGAAAGCACTTTCATTAAAGTATGTTCAGTGGTGGATTTGGACTTTTGATCTTTCGATCAAAAGTCCTAGATGCATATATATATATATATATATATATATATATATATATATATATATATGTGTATATATATATATATATATATATATATATATACATACACACACACACATACATACATACACATAAATACATGTATATGGATTATATACACCTCATATATCTGATTGTGATGGAATTAATGCATTAATAGAAGAAAACAAAAAAGTAGCGTAACACCATAGACATAAAACTGAACTTTAATACAACAAAAACAAGAACAGGATAAGAGCTTTCAGCATGTGCCTTCCTCAGATCCTGAAAACAATTCCTACACACAACTATTTAAGAACCAGCTAACCAATCTAGTTAAAAGGCAATTAAGCAATTAAAAAATGAGGCAATGAAACATAGCAACACTTACAACCCATTTGCATAGTGCACTTGTAACAAAAACATCTTTTAAAATAACTTAGATCCAAGCTTAAAACAAAACTACATTTTGATAAATACAATCAGCATAGCATATTAAAACTTATAGTAAATAAATAAAACACTGCTGTCATAACCATTACACAGCTTTTGAATCTGTTAAAAACTCAGAGCTCATACTGTTAACATGGCAGGTTCACAACCATAATATTGAAGAGGCAGCAGTCACATCCATAACTAATATAATAACTAAGTTATTTTAAAACATGTTTTTGTTACAAGTGCACTATGCAAATGGGGAGTAAGTATTGTTATGTTTCATTGCCTCTTCAGGAACCCTCCCTGATGATATAAGTGACCACTCACTTACTTATAACATCAGGCATAAAACCCATACTCCCAATCCAATATCTGTCAGAAATATCAGATCCAAAAAGAACTTTAGCCCTGAGCTATTCGAAAATGAACTAAGAGCTTGCAATTGGTTCCCCTTAAAACACCTCCCTTTAGAAGAAGCCATCAATTACTTTAACTCTATCTTCCTTGCCATTCTCAACCAACATGCTCCAACCAGATTAATTAGAATTAAAACCAAGTCTGCCCCATGGCTTTCAAAAGTAACCAAACACAAAATGCACCTTAGAAATAAACACTGGACCAAATGGAGAATGACTAAAAACCCTGTTGACCAGCAAACCTTTAGACAGTTAAGAAATGACACTAAGAAAGCTATACTCTCTGATAAAAGAAATTACTACTTACAATTTCAACAAACTAACCAAAACAACCCACACAAATTCTGAACTAGCATTAACCAATTACTCCACCCAGGTCAATCCACCACACCTAACCCTCAAAATACTGACCATAATAATCCCATGAATACAGCCAATGCATTCAATACCTTCTTTTCTAATACTATCCAAACACTAGCTAGTCAGCTATCACCTAATAACTTCACTTTACCTTCCTATAACTCTACCTCACCCCCTCCTTTTCATTTGCAACCTGTCCCAACTACATATATTCTAACCCTCATACAAAAACTAAAACCATGCTCTACCTCAGCAGACCAACTACCTGCTGATTTTCTACAGCTATCAGCCAAAGGTATAGCATATCCCATTTCCATTCTGATCAATAGGACTATTACCGAAGGTCACATACCTAGCTTATGGAAAGTCTCTCATATTATCCCCCTCCATAATGGCAGACACTCCATTGAGTTCTCCAACTACCGCCCTATCACCCTTCTTTCACCTTTGGCAAAGATCATGGAGAAATGCATCCACAGGCAATTACTTGACCACTTAACCCAAAATAACTTACTTTCCAGCTGTCAACATGGTTTCATACCCTCACACAGCACTACCACTGCCCTCCTTTCCTTCACAGATTGCATAAACAAAAAACCCAAGCTTAATAACCTTTCCTCAGCACTATTTATTGACCTGTCCAAAGCATTTGACATGGTTAATCATCAGATTCTCATCAAAATACTCGAATCCCTATCATTAGATGCACCTTCCATAAAATGGTTCCAGTCCTACCTAGATAAAAGACAACAGGCAGTAACCTGGCATAAGACTCTTTCTACCCTCCAACCGGTTACCCTAGGTGTCCCTCAAGGGTCCATACTAGGACCTCTCCTCTTCCCAATATTTATTAATGACCTTCATCTAGCCATCCCCCAAGCCACATGCATACAATATGCTGATGACGCCACACTTATATGCTCAGCCAAATCCACATCTGAACTTCTCTCTCTTACCCAGAAGGCATTTAACACAGTTGAAAAATGGTTCACACAGCGTTGCCTTCTTTTGAACCCCAAAAAAACTAAACTCCTCCTCTTTAATCTGACTAATAAGTCTTCTCCATTTGATTTCTCAGTTACATCCACCAATGGTACCATTATATCACCAGACCCAACCACCAAACTACTGGGTATCACCATTGATAACAATCTGAACTTTGACATCCATATCAACAATACTATAAAAACTGTCAACAAAAACCTGGCTTCCTCTATAGGTTTAAACCTTACCTTTCCCCCACAGTTAGAACAACCATAGCTCACACTCATCTAATCTCTACACTCCTCTATGCCTCACCTATTTTTACTAACCTTTCTAAAAATAACCTCAGCAAACTGGAAACTTCCTACAATAACATCACTAGATTTGCAAAGGAAACCCTTACAGAACCCACCATTGCATAAATATAAAGCAGCTTGGATGGCTGGAACTACAAAACGTGATTAAATTCCATCAACTAACCATTGCCCATAAAACTCTTTATAAACCTTCCAGTACTCCTATTCTATCTACCCTCATCACTCCATATACAAATCTGAAATCCCTACTTTCCTCACAAAAAAATCTTCTACACACCACTAAACCTAACAACAAGGCTGGTGAATCTCTCTTCTCTAATGCTGTCAGAAAAACCTGTAATCTTCTCCCCACTGACCTTTCCTCTCTTTCCTCTCTATCACTCTTCAAAAACAGACTGAAACTATACCTTAGAACACACTGGTTGTGCCCCTGTACTAAACCTGACTAGGCATCTATCCATCTGATTAAACTTAGCTCTCTGAACAAAATTGTCAGTCTTGTTCCTTATATTCAAACCAAAGGCCAAATGTTCTTCCCCTTTTACAAATGAGAAATATCAGTTGTTATACATCAAATATGAATTAACCTAATGAAGAAAAATGTCGATAGGGCGATGCAAAACACTCAGTGAAAACACAATTAACACAAATAATCCTTGAATAATATGTAGTCCCAATATAAAGAAACACCAGTCCAGGATTCTCGAATTATAAAACTGCAGTCGACTCGAACATAGAAGCATCCAATTGCCCAGTTGTAATCTTGCACAGTCATTCACTGATGAATCCCGTTCAATAACGAACCCAAACAATAGCATTCGATTACGAAAATTAATGCCAGTAGTTTGAAATTCAATATGTATAGCTTAAATTCAATAGTACCTGAAAATTGAATCCACAAGCCTTGGATACCTCTACAGTTTCTTATCCAGATAACTTTCACTGAGTCCCCTTCATAACGGACCCAAACCGTAATGATCAATTACGAAAAAGTCACTACCAACAGTTCAAATTCCAAAGGCACATAGCCTGGATGCAACCATAGCTGTATATAATATGAAAAAACAATCCGCAAACCTTGGATGCTCCCACAGTTATTAAATGAACCAATCTATCAAACAATGGCACTCCTCATGCTTGACTAGGCCCTTTCGTTATATACAACCGAAAAAGAAACAGGAGACCCAGACACATATTCAGGTCCAACTCACCTGAAGTAGCAAACCCATACCAAATAATACACTGAAGAGGGAAAAAAATATTCCATAACTGGAAACAGCAATGCCTATACCCAGGCCAACAGCAAAGCAATCACCACAGGAAGTCGAACAAAGTGCTCTGCCAGCACGGCAATGCAAGGTCTAACCACCTTGTAATCCAAACTCCAATGACCAGCATATAGGAACATAAGGCAATAAATCTTTGAATCTTTAAGTAAGTTTTATTCTTCAGACCGGTTTCGGCTCACCAGCCTTCTTCAGTGAATCATAAACACACAAAAAGCATCATACACCATACTTGAATAGTCCCCCCCAAAATGTGACATACATAGTCCAGCCCATAATAAAAGGGCAAGAAACCTAGTAAGTATAATATAAATCTAAAATACATAGTATTACTATGTATTTTGGATTTATATTATACTTAGTAGGTTTCTTGCCTATGTTTTTGAACTATGTTATTGAACTTTCAAATAGTTTCAACTTTGCATATTTGAAACATCACTTGCCTTACATATTTTGTATAATAGGGACAGGTGTATCGTTGCTAGTTAGACTTTTGTATCTTTAGGTAGATTAAGTGCACAGGACAATATTATTGATTTGTCAATTGATTGAATCATATGAAGATGGGGTGGAGCAATTTTACTGGCTATGTCAGTAATTAAGGACTTGCTTAATTTACATATCTTCTGACATTTATGTCGGGTTCAACCAAATATGTTTTCAACTATTATATTTTCTTGATATATTAATCATCTAGGAATAATAATTCCCTTTTTTTGTATGAATATTGCCCAGATAGGTGGGAATTTTCCATGTTGTCCATTTATTGATCCATATGTAGATAGATTTCAGTGGCTGTGCTGGTCTAGGTAAACTTTGCTGTTTTGGTTTTCATTCGTTAGTCTTTAACAAGTCCCTCTTGGGCTTTTTCCTTGTGGGTCCTTGCCCATTTTATATAATTGACTTTGTTATATATACAGTCCTTGGGGGCAGTTTGTTCTATTTTGCATAATTGGGATTAGCTCATCATTATGCATCTGGAGAGTATTTTGACAGGGTTATGTGCAGACAGAGATGATATCAGGGTTTTTGGTATCACTAGTGATCAAGGCAATAACTCCAATGAATCCGAATTGGATCTGAAAGATGGCTGCAATATGATGTTTAACCAACTGAGTAAGGGTTTGAAGACACTTCAAACCAATATTTGGCATCTGAAGTTGTTCAGAGCCTGTCAACATAGGGATATAGTTCCCAGAGGCTTTCGGGTGCGGGTCCAGCCATTGGTCAGCAGGTCAGATAAGATTCTGACCAGAGATTGGAACCTAGCTCTCCAGCAAGCCTCCATGACCTTTGTTCATCTATTGAGTTCCTATTATGAAAGAATGATTGACTTGAATGTGGCGGAGGTCAAAACTCTCTGTAATGAGTGTAAAAAATATGAGGGCCATTCTCAATATGCAATTTGTTTGAGCAAACTCTCCAAAGAACTGGCAATATTTGGAAAACAGACAAGGGACAGGAAAATAAGGAAATTCAATAGGGATGTTATTGATTATCGAAGGGGTCGACCCTTTGAAGTAATGAAATCTGTCATGTTTTCTGAGACCAGCAGACCTACCGGGGTCCATAATAATAAGAAAAGACCTAGGTCTATACTAAAGAAAACTGATTCACATTATACTAGTACATCAGGGGACGAATCTTCCCTTACTAACACAGGCAATGCCAATACCCAGGAATCACCTATTCCTAAGAAACGTAACACACAACACCCTTTAGATGGGGGCATAGGTGGTGGGGGGGGGCGCAATCACAGGAATAGGAAACAACATTATGACAGTAGGGGGATTATTACAGACCCTCATGAAACAGTAGATCATACATGTCAAAATGTGTTAAATATTTCTGATGTGATTTTAACTGATGAACAATTGAAATTCTTAAATAAAGGCCTGAACTTTGTCCCTGGATTTTTTGTTGATGAGTATAACATGGTTACTGATTTATACAACTTTTGTTGTAGACTTAACCTTAAACTGTTTTTTTCAGATACTGATTCTCAAAGATCGGATGAATTCAGATTCCTCAAGTCCAACTTTCAACCCCCTATGAATAAACATGTCTCCATTTTTTTACAAGCTGTTCTTTGGGATCTTCGTTTTCTAACTAGGGAATCATCTCTTTTAGCTCATAATCTTTCCGCTCAGGAAATTATGGCTTTGGATGAACTTAAAAACAACCATGATATCGTTATCACATCTGCAGATAAAGGAGGGGCGGTAGTGGTAATGAACACAGATTATTATCTGAATGAGGGTAAGGGAAAATTGTCCAACCCCAAACATTACATGTCTATGCCCCTGGACCCCACACAATTTCAGAAAGGAGATTGATACCTTCTTAGGCCAGGCAGTTGAAGAAGGTATCATTACTGACACAGTTAGGAATCATCTTATGGTGGTGGACCCACAAAAACAAATTTTGTATCTTTTGCCTAAGATTCATAAATCTCTCACCCAACCTCCTGGTAGACCAATTGTGTCAGGGATCGGCTCTTTGACAGAACCTTTGTCAGTGTTTTTGACAAAATATCTTAAAATTTTGCTTTCTGTAGTCAGGGCCAGAATACAAGATATAACACAGTTTCTTAAAATTCTCTCTGATATACAGTTGGAACTTGGATGGTTGTTGCATACGCTTGATGTGAAGGCCCTTTATACAAACATTCCTCATTGAGCCGGTCTTCAAGCATTGCATTTTTGGTTGGAACATACCGGTTTATATCCGGTTAGTTTCAATACGTTACTTTTATGCATGGCAGAGCATGTACTAACCAAAAACGTTTTTTTATTTTCAGAGTGAGTGTTATTGGCAATTACAAGGGACGGCCATGGGTGCACCGTTTGCACCTATTTATGCAGATCTATTTATGGCCTTTTTGGAAGAGCAACTCATTTATGATTGTTCACACAACTTATATTTGGATGAAATAGATATATGGCGCAGATATCTGAATGATTGTTGGATGGTGTGGAGGGCTGATGCTGAGTATCTGGAAGAGTTTTTACAATATCTTAATGAAAATAAGTGGGGCATTGAGTTCACTGCCACCACTCATAAGGATGTCATCAATTTTTTGGATGTAACTGTATATCGTAATGCTGATAATACTTTGTGTACTAAAGCCTTTTGTAAATATCCTCAGTATAACAGTTTACTCCATGCCTCCAGCTTGCATCCCCAACACACTATCCGTAATATTCCTAAATCCCAGTTTTTGCACATTAAGAGAATTTTGAGTTGTCCAAATTGGATCTGTGTCAGAGGTTTATAAATAGGGGATATCAGAATATGGATATTTCATTGGCTAGTAATTGGGCCAGTGGTCAGGATAGGGATTCATTGTTGGCGTATCAACATACTGCTACTACTCAAACCAGGGACATGGTCAGATTCGTGGCTACATATGGGTGTAATAGTAATATTGTTAGGAATGTTATTGATACACATTGGATTATTTTATTGGCTAATCATGAACTTCGAGCTTGTTTAGGCAATAGGTGTCAGTTTTCTTTTAGAAGGGGCAAAACTTTGGGATCCCATTTATCACATTTCAAACATATTGAGAGTGGTGGTGCTGTACATAAACAACTGACGGTGTTAGGTGACCGATTGTTGGGTACCTTTCCATGTTAACATTGCAGTTCCTGCCAATTTGTTAGTATACTCAAACAATTTACTAGTAAAAATACTTGTAGGGTTTATGATTTAAAATTTTTTGGCAACTGTAGTATCAGTTGGATTGTTTATCTGGCTACATGTAAATGTTCGGCATTTTATGTCAAGCAGACCTCCAGTACATTGAGGATACGTATGTCTGAACATAGAAGCGACATAAGGAATAGACGGAAAACCAATGCACTTTATGCCATACTGTTAAACATGCTGATGCTGAATTTCATTTTATGATTATAGATAGAATTATTGGGGATCAGAGTAATCGACAGGGTTGGCACGCTATACTCAACAAAAAGGAGAAATACTGGATTATCAATTTGAGTGGATTGTTTCCCCCTGGACTTAATGATCATTTATAAAGTCACACCAGATATACTTATATGTATTTTTTATTTTATTTAGGTTCATTATGTTGCTTTTTATGGGTGTTATTAACTGTATGTAATACTATGTATTTTGGATTTATATTATACTTAGTGGGTTTCTTGCCCTTTTATTATGGGCTGGATTATGTATGTCACGTTTTGGGAGGAGACTGTTTAAGTATGGTGTATGATGCTTTTTGTGTGTTTATGAGTCACTGAAGAAGGCTGGTGAGCTGAAACTGGTCTGAAGAATAAAACCTATTTAAAGATTCAAAGATTTATTGCCTTACATACCTATATGCTGGTCATTGGTGTTTGGATTACAAGTTGGTTCGACCTTGCATTGCCATACTGGCAGAGAGCTTTGTTCGACTTGCGATAGTTACGGACCTTAGGGATAGGGTATGGGTTAAGGTAAGTGGATAGGTAGGAATGTATGTATGGTTTACTGTAGGGTTAGAAGTAGGGTTTTGTTAAGTGCATGTGTGAGCATTAATTAGTTTTTTTTGTGTATAGTTCCATAGGGTAAGTCTGAGGTAGTTAGAGACCTTAGGGTTAGGGTGCGGGTTAAGGTTAGTGGATAGTTAGGAATGTATGTACGGCTTGGTGTAGGGTTAGAAGTAGGGTTTTGTTAAGTGTATGTGTGGTTTATTTATTTTGATGTGCTTGTGTTGTGTGTATGTTTTTCAGAACAGCAATTTTTTTTCCCTGGGAAAAAAAATCGCTATTCTGTGTGTTTGATGTTATCATATTTCGAAATTCCAAGTTCGAGCTTATGGTGTTTGATATTTTGGAATTGTGATTATATGATATAGACCCCTCTGAACACCCAGAAGTCCAGCTGTGATCAAATAGCTGAATAATTAAAATAGCCATAATAATGTGATCAGTTTGCTGCTGTTATGTTACAACATGCTGCTTGCATGTTTATACACCCACAATGATGTACTTGTCAGTCACAGCCATTTTTACTACATATATGATCAAATGAACAAATAAATAGAACCAGTGTGTGGCATACAGGGATAAAGCCCTGACTATGTCACTGGTGAGCAGAGTTTAAATAGTGGCTTAAGCACCTGTAGGTGCTGGCAGGGGATGATGGAAATGAGAGGCTGCTACTTGCTCATATGGTTGACAAAGCCTATCCAGCCTGTACTGCCACATGGAAATCACACTAGGAGAGAGGGAAAATCTACAAGAGGGCCAAAAGAAGAGCTTGAAAGAGCCACCATAGAGGGAGGGTTGCTCCACTGGAGGAGAATGTAGGCTGTCTTACCCGACCAGAAAGGCTGACCACTCCTTACCACCTGAGCTGGAGCAAATGGGCCAATGGGTTGCAGGAGAGGACCATTAGGTTTGGTCTTGTGGGGAAGCAAAATAAAAACAGAATGAACAAATATGTAAATAATAGCCATAATAATATATTACACTTCATTATAATTCTATGTATACAGTGAAACTGACTACAACTCTCCTGTAAATGTAAACAGATTTGTGCCAACCATCTATAGTGACTTACTGACTGCGTACCCCTCAGATGTCAGATTGTGATCAAATAAATGAATAAATACATAAATAATGGCTACTGTAACATATTTCGGCATGTAATTTGGATATGGTGCAACCATCTGAAAATTCTCTGTCCCTTGGACTTATTGAAAAAAAAATCATATGCATACAATTACAATTACTTTACTGTGTGTATGCCAGATGCCCAACTACGATCAAGTGAATGAATGAATGAATGAATGAATGAATGAATGAATGAATACTTAACTAAGGATCACAGCAATGTATTTCATCTCACTGTTGGCAGGCACACACAGTGCAAACCATTAAACCATGGTAAGCCCTGCTACCCTCTTCATCTGCACCAGCATACACCCTCCCACACAAATACTTCATTGACTCTATGGATCTGAGATGTCTGAGTGTGATCAAATGAATAAACAAATACACCAATAATGGCCACATTGCACTTATGTTAGTTGACAGATATCCTTTCTGTATGATTTCTAAATAGTGTGCCAACAGGCATTCATGCTACACACGTAAGTACAGCTTTTGTGTTTTCCTCCCCAACTCTGAGATGCAGGTTTATGTTCAATAGAGTGCTAGCCTTCCTACTTGCCATTGCATCTGAATTCTTCAGGTCAGCAGCAAGTGTTCCAGCAAATCATCCCCAGTAAATCTTCTAAAGTGAAGAGCAAAATATTTGCAGTTGACATTCACTGGCTTCCCAGTCTGCTTTTATTTTTCTCAGTGTTGTACTAGCCGTGCCATCCTCTTTTCTTGGGAAGCCACACAGTCAGTGGAACCAGCTCATCATACCTGATAGTGGCTGCACTTGTAGGTCTACTGGCAATAGCTCTAGACATTTCTTTCTGTAGCAAAGGGTCATCTGTGAGTCCTGTAGAGCTACTGCATCTGTGCTTTTCATGATTTACACCTGGAACCCAGGAAAAAGGGTTGCTTTTCACCATTCCTTCTATTTTCCAGGAAAACAAAATCAGGGTAGGTACAAATACCAGCATGGAAGCAAAAAGAGCAGATAGTGGAGTGGGTGAGGTAACATAGCTCAAGAACATGACAGGTTACCATCTTGCTGTGTGTGTGTGGGGGGGGGACACATACTGCAAAGCATGCTACAGGGAAAGGAGACATCCTGTACATAAGTCATACCACTTACCATCATCACAATAATGCAAATAGGATAATGGTAATATGCCCATTGCAGCTGTCAATATAGCACAGGATGTGAATGGTGGTACCACATGTGTTGAAGCAAGAGACAGTGCTGAGACATGAGAATATGTCAAGGACAGTAATGTGCACCTGCATGCGCACACATACACACACACACACACACACACACACACACACACACACACACACACACACACACACACACACACACACACACACACACACCATGTGTGTAACCCACAGGTATACATGATTGACCATGGGATTAATAGTATAACAATAGCTGTATGTGTTCACTCTGAGACAGAGGTGTTACTGGAGGCCTTACATGTCACATATCAGGGATGAATGTTCTTAAATGTAAAGCAAACAAGATCTTTTTGGGACTGGATATGACAGGGAATGGTTGTCCACATAACTATTGAGGTGGCCAAGAATAGGACATTAAGTCAGGAAGTGGGAATCATACAGAAAGGTTTTAAATGAAACTATTTGATTGGTTAGAGGGCTATTTGAATTGCTTAGTCAGTGTTCTCTGCCTCTATAAATTTGTTCTTGCCTTAGTTCCAAAAAGCTCACAAACACTTGGCTTGTATCAGTGCCATTGTAGTGCATATAAGTACTTTAAATTGATTTTTTTTTGCATTTTTATAAGATATTTAAGAGTACTGCTGCTGTACATTTGAATTTTTATTGGATTTTTCTGCAGTTTGTCATTGTAAAGTACCATTTTACTTTAAGGAATCTAAACAAGAAATGTTATTCCTTGCAAGTTCTCTTCAGCCTGGAGGATGTGGACATCTGAGACATGGTTTAAAGCTATGAAGAATACCTCAGCAGTACTGGTCTATAATGCCTTCCACACATTTAGACAAACTACTGTGCAGGAAGGGACATAGGGAGGAAGTAGCTCTATTTAAATTAAAAACAAACCCACCTCAAGGCTGGTCCAGCAGTATGACAAGCTTGAGACTCTCCACATCCAAACTGTCGTAGACAAAGTCCCATTCCAAATCCTTTTAAGTTATAGGTCCCCCTCTATTTCTCAAGGAAACCATAGTATATATTTAAATGTACTGGAGACACTCCTCATTTAACCCAACACCATTCTCATAGGTGATTTAACTAACCAGTTAAAACTGGGAATCACACATGATCTCTAACATCAAGCGCACAGATTCCTAAACTTTATAAACAATCAGAAAAAACTAAATGAAAACTCCAGCCAAGCTAGAACTTCCAATGAATGACCTCCCAAACCTCCTGTAGCAGAGGCACATGGGCTATATGCAAATGACCCTTATGAACATCAGGTGTTTCAGCTATATGACGATTCTGATTGCCCATGACTTTTACATTTAAAGTCGTTATAATGGACAATATCAGACCAATAAAGACAAACCCCACTTTATTGGCCTGATATTGTCCATTATAACAACTTCAAATGTAAAAGTCATGGGCAATCAGAATCACCATATAGCTGAAACACCTGATGTTCATAAGGGTCATTTGCATATATCCCATGTGCCTCTGTTACAGGAGGTTTGGGAGGTCACTCATTGGAAGTTCTAACTTGGCTGGAGTTTTCATTTAGTTTTTTTCTGATTGTTTTTTCAGTGTGACCTTCTAACTCTTTGTTTTAAACTTTATAAACACAAATACCTTGGACCAATTATTCTGTACACTCACTGGGGGGAACATCCTTGACCTGGTCCTCAAACATGGCACAAAATTGCAAGCCTCCTCTAGTATAATATCCTTGCTGGTCAGACCAAAAAGCTGTCTCCACTGAAGTAAAGGTAAAAACAGGAACACCAGCTAACCTGGAAAGTCTAGGGAAAACTTCCCACTAGTAAGTCACACCTTGGCAAAATTTCAAGCCTACCATGAGAACACTGCTGCCTATGTGGAATCATTCACAGAAACCCAATATAATGAAATGAAAAGTTATATAGAGACAACTGTACCTACCCAGATTAAGCACAGCATCAACTCAAAAAACAAGACACTTTGATGAAATTACAAAAGAAAAACATATGGGATTATTGGGCTATCAACTTTAGTGGGAAGTTTTAATCCAGCCATGTCCCCAGAAATATTAGCCCAGTTTTAGTGGGGATATCAATAACTTGAGCATGGGTAGTCAATCATTTACAAGGTACCACTCTAACAGAGACGTGCTGAACCAGGGCTAAATTTATTATTTCCCATCCACTGATCCAAGTTGCACTTAAATAAGTGAAGAAAAGATCTCTGCTTCACATGTATGAGAAGCCTATTCCTCTGCTTCATGTGGATAGGAAGCATGATCCAAAAATAAAGATGCAGATATACACAATCAGGGAATTAAACTCTGGTATCCCACATGACAGGCAGACATAGTCACCACTGTACTAATGAGGAATGCTAATAAATAACACCCATTTGTTAAGCAGGTAGGACCACTGGACATACAATATATTTTCAGGGGTGACTCAGGATCAATGCCTGGTTAAGTGACTTACTCAAAATCATACAGTAGGCAATGGTAGGCTGAGGGAATTGAAATATGTACCACAGAAACTACAGCTTACAGCCTTAGTCCTCTGTGGCAATGTTCAATAGGTTAAAATAAAAAAATCACAAAACTTTCTTGAGCCATGAATGTAACTTCAAAGGCAATACACAGCAATATGCTGAACTAAGTGTAAAAGGTGCCACCTTTACAGAGCCTAACCTCCTGGCCAATAAATTTAGCACCAATTTTGTCCTCCTTTCCTGTCAGTTGCCTCTCAGGAAATGCCCATATCCATAACTCTCCCAACTATCATGAGAGTGCAGGTACTCAATACTTTCCGAGACTAAGAACACTGCATTGATGGGTCCAGATAATATGGGTTCCATTTAGATGCTCGAAAGTCCTTTTACGTGAATACGAAAAGAGCAACATGTATTGCGCGAACCACGGAAATGCCGAATGTCCAAAACCGCGAAATTTGAAATGTCAAAGTGTCATGGTTGGCTTGTCTGCGATATAGCTCTGTAAGGTAAGTGTGTGATAGTTACGGACCTTAGGGTTAGGGTGCAGGTTAAAGTAAGTGATTAGTAATGTATGTAAGGTTTAGTGTAGGGTTAGAAGTAGGGTTTTGGTGCTTTACTTTAGGGTTAGAAGAAGGGTTTTGGTTAGTGTATGTATGTGGTTTATTTATTTTGTTTGGGTAGGCAGTATGTAGTGGGAGGTGGAGTTGGCCGACTATGGGATTTGACTTTTTAAATTTCATGGTTTAGTGCATTCGGCATATTCGCGGTTCGCACAATACATGTCGGTGTTTTTGCATTCGCTTAAAAGGATTTTCGCTAATATAAAATAGACCCAGATAACATCTTGAGATGCCTCCTTTCATTTTGCGGTCAGATCTTACCAGAGAGGAGTTAATGCATGGGAGGGAGCAGCATCTCTCCAGGTTCATGAGTACTGGGTTAGTATATTTGTAGCTCAAACTGAAAAGCTAACTAGTGCCCTAGGATATATGCATTGGCAAAGTCCAAAAACCTACTGAGTAAGTGAATTATGGGTCATACAGGTCTCCCAGTTTATGGAGGGCTAGTTGAAGTCACCTTTGGGTAAGGCATTATGGTTTTCCAGACTCATATTAGGGGATCTGTAGCTAAAAAAGATATAGTAGGGGGTTACACCTATGGTTAGTTGGGCGTTGAGCAGCTCAAGTGAGTCATATCGTTGGACCAGTCTAGTGGTGTACTTGTCCTTTATGAACAATGAGACACCTCCTCCCTTTGTTTTATCCTAAGCTGAAGGGGATCAAAATGTATGAAAGGCATTGCAGCCTTTGATAGTTGGGGTGTTCTCCGTGGTTCTGAACCATGTTTCCATGAAGGCACATACAGTATGTCTGTGTTCTCCAGGGTAAGGAGCGTTTTCAGGGAGTGCAGTTTTTTTTTTACTTAAAGTTATATTTGTATCAAGATTATTTCACTCCGGATGGGTCTCAAACACACAATCCCTGCCTTAGGAGGCCAATGTTTTATCTATTAGGTCACAATTGACCATCATGTGTCTACTGTAGTGAGGAAATTATTCCATGTTGCACAACTTGTAAGCAGGATTATAGTATCTAGATCTAAGCATGTCATTGTTCCATTGTACTCTGCACTCATAAGATCAATCATTTAGTACAGTATCCCCTTCAGCATGTACCTTGCCAGGTATATGCAACTGGTTGTCTAAGCCTCCACAGAAATTCCTCACAAAAAGAATACACATTGTGGAAAATCAGTCTTATGCAGACCAATTCAGTCTCCTACAGGCTACTGAGAAGAGACCTATGCCTAGCCTACAAAGCATTCTCTGATCTAGCAATAACAGACCTGTTGCACATTCATACAAGTAGCATCAGGAACACCCAATATAGGATCCTAAACCTTGCCTGCAACATCAATAGGATGTGATGGAGGGACAGGTATATGTCTCAGTGGCTCTCCCTTGTTTGGAATAGGCTTCCCATCAATGCAAAGTAGGGCTTATCCCAACACTTATTCAAGTGAAACCTGGTCTGGCACCTATGTCTTTGTTAGAGTGAGGAAACTTATAAATGCTAGGCCACCTATGCCCAAGGATATATATATATATATATATATATATATATATATATATATATATATATATATATATATATTTATATACACCCGACAAGATAATCCTTGTGAACCAATACCTAGAAATCATGCCTAGGCTTAAAAGGTCCCTTTAGTTGGTAGCCTAGGAGTCTACTAGGATAACTGGAAGAGTAATAGCAACAGGGATTTTGTATGTGTATATTCAAGACACATTTTGATAAAAGAACTTTTATTTTTCCACAACCAAAAATGTGAAACATGAAATAAATGTTACTGGATACTTTAGCTAATAAATGGGTAGTAGCACAAAATGGAATGCATAACTTAAAAGGCAGGGTTTACAGTACTAATGCTTGAGTTACTGGTTTTACAAGAAATATTAACAGTATATTAGGATGAATTAATAATTTTCAGTATCTTGCCAAGGCACAGTGGTTAATATTCAGAGCTGTTAATGAGCCTTGAACAGTGAGTACAAGGTTTTATTCCTTAAACCATTTGTTTACTGTGCGGCTCTGAGCAAATCACTTAACCATATAGCATGCTCAGGTCACCCCTGAAAAGGGCTAGCTGTGCCCAGGGGGCTTAGCCAGTGAACAAATAGTTAAAATAAAAAGAGAGAGAAATAAAATAAAAACAAAAACATTCAAAAGACAAACATTCACTACTGCAACACACCAACACAAATTAAAGCTACACCAGACTAACATATCCTGTCCTGATAACACACCCCTTGAAACAGCTACCTTACATAATGCCTACTTTATTTACACTATTAGTAAATTAATTCCAAATGCTAACTCCTCTAACCTCACAAACACCGCCTCCAGTTCTAACCATAACTCCTTTTCACTCAAACCAGTATAAACAAACTACATTAAATACCTCCTCCATAAACTCAGACCTTGCTCTCTCACAGTGGACAACCTACCTGCACTCTTTCTGAAACTTGCTGCAAGCTCAATAGCCATTCCAATATCTACACTCATCAATTGCTGTCTTTCAGAGACCACTGTCCCCCTCTATGAAAACAGTTCTTTACCATACACATTCGCAAAGGTGGTAACTCTACTGATTTTATTAACTACTACCCCATAGTCATACTATCCCCCTATCAAAGATACTGGAAAATGTGTTCACAAACAAATCATGGATTACCTCTTACAGGAAAACTTACTCACTCCTACCCAACATAGATTTCATCCTAACCACAATACTTCTACTGCCCTTATATCCTTCTTCTACTCCACCTCTCTTGCTCGACATAATAGCAAACTGGTCTCCTACCTCTTCCTCAACGTCTCTAAAGCCTTTGACACTGTCTTTTACCCCATGCTTCTCTCCAAACTTACACCTATCTCCCTCAACCATCTCTTGGTTCTCCAGCTACCTCTCCAAATGGCAACAATCAGTTAAATGGCACTCCAACTTATCTCCCTTTCTACCCATCCAAATGGGAGTCGCTCAAGGATCTATCCTTGGCCCCCAACATTTCAACATCTTTACCAACCATGTCTCCACATCCTGTCCTCTCTCTACTCTCATATAAAATAAAACTGATGACTCTACCATCATCACTACTGGTAATACCATCTCACATCTACACTCTCATACCCAAAATTCCTTTAACTCTGTCAAAAAATGGCTAGTGAATAACCAACCTATCCTCAACCCCCCAAAAAATCAAACTTCTGCTATTCCTACCCAACTCACCCCCCCAAATCCTCCATCACTATCCCCTCATCTAATAATACCACATTTAATGTAGAATCCCAAACTAAACTCCTTGGGGTAATCATTGATGACCAACTTAAATTTGACCTACAGGTCCACCATTGCATTAAAAAAAACATCAAAAACTAGGAGTACTCTACAGAAATAAAAAAGTCCCTAACTAAAGATTCAAGAGTGTCACTAGCTCATGCTTATCTTTTCCCCAGTCTACTCTATGGCTCTCAAATCTTTACCAATCTACAGACGTATCTATGATCCAAACTCGAAAGCACCTATAACAAAGTTGCACGGTTTGCTGCTAACCTGCCCCCAAACTCACTCCACTGTCTTTCATTCTCTCCCCTAAACTGGTTGAGTTACCCCAACAAATTCAACTCTCTCAACCATCTCTCATACATTCCATTCTCTACAAGCCCACTACCTGTCCTAGCATCTCCTCTTTGATTATTCTCTATACTCCAGCTAGAACCCTTAGGAGTGTTAACCTACAACAACTGGAAATATTTAAGCCCAGAATAAAACATTGGCTGACTCTACAATGTTCCTTGTAAAAATTTCCATTCCATTTTACTGACTTGATGTTGAAATTGTACAACTTGTAAACTCAAATTCCCTGACACTGGCTACATATGTGACATAGCTTGTCTTTAAATAGCCATGGATACTGCTTCTCCTCATTGTTATCTTACTGCAAAGTGTACAAAGGCTTATTGCATTACTCGCTGTATTTTACTAATTTATGTATTATTTCAAAAGTGTATGTAAGTTTATGTTCTATTGTCATTAATCTTTGAATGTTATTAATTGTGGAGCTTTTCTCCATGGGCCTCTTCTGAAAAAGGGCTTTGGCTCAGTTGGACACTCCCAGTCAACAAATGTCAAATAAATAAAAATAAATAAAAAATATATTAACATTCAGTCGTTTGGCTATTTACAACTAAATTCCCCACAACTGATCCATGAACTAATGGAGAACATACTATGGATTTGATTCTCACAAAGCATCCCACCAGTTTCATTAATCACCCTGTACTTTGATTGTTGCTAATGTGTATCTATGACTTTAATGATCATAATCTTGCATATATACACTATTTGGTGAAATGAACCCTCATCCCATTCCACCCAAAAAATATTTCAGTAAGGAACTGTAATAGACTTTGCAGTCACCAGATTAAGTACAAACTAGCTTAAATAAATGGGGAAAGACTTAATTACATTCACCTTATTGATAAAGCCAAATATTTGCTCAATAATGCCCTACTTACATGACAGATTTCCCTCAAACAGATTAGTCAAGATAAAGTTGAAGTCAACACAATAACTAGACAAGTCTATCAGAGATCTAATGAAAACCAGAGACTCCATTTGAAAATCTTACAAGATAACAAACAATACACAGCTCCTCCTTAAAATATGAGCCTAGAAACACATGTAAAATGCAGATATGGCTAGCTAAACAAACCTACACTACCAAGTTACAGTGCAGAAATAAGAGCAACCCTTCTGCCCTCTATGATACTTTTTAACAATTGGCTTGTAGTGTCCATACTATTGGGAATAACCCTTTAAAGCTCCTTAATGATCAATTAACAGTCAGCATCTTTGACAAAAAAATTAAGGCAATGATATACAAATTAGAGGCACATTGACTGCTACCCATCCCCCACCACTAAACCCAACAAATCACCTGTACCTTTTAAATTTGCAGCAGTCAATGCACAGGATGTTAAAAAAAATACTTCATCTTGATTGAAGGTCACGCCCCATCCAATGGGAAGGAATCTGAACTCATACATCTTGTCAAAGGAAGTGACAACAAATTAGAAAACTGCATGCCTAGCTCTATTCTTAGACCACAATCCAGAATATTATAACAAGTGGTACATAATTAACATATCACTTAGTCTCCTTAAATAATACGTTATGTACAACTCAACACAACTTTTTTTTAACTTTGTTTTGAAATGATAAGGTGATAGCGCCCAAAATGCACTTGCTGAATTAGCCAACTACATTTCAAATGAGTGTGAGAATGGGACATTTTCAGTATGCTTCTACTACATTGAATGCTTTAGAAAAATCTTTCTTAGCATTTTAATACAATTATAACATGGGTGTCACATCTACAGGTATGCATTGGTAACTTTCCTGATGAAACTATGTACTGCATTCCGCAAATTTCAAAATAATATTGGAATATCCTAAAGCAGAATTTTTGAAGGTCTACTCTTCAGGGGTGGCTCATGCTGTAGGACTGCAGCCCCCCCCCCAACCCAGCTGTGGAAAAGGAAGAAAAAAAATTGTCGAGTCTCGGAACATTTCCAAACTGTCTCGGAATGTTTCTGAACTTCTGCACATGCACACTCATCAATCCCAAAGTTCAGAGGGGATCCAGACTGCTGCAACAGCAGTCCAGAATAGGAAGCAGGCATTTCGGTACTCTGATGCCCAGAATTCTATGCGGTGATGGCCGCATAGAATGGAAGAGATCCAGACTGCAACATTCACAGGCTGGAGCCTGCTCTTTCGTGGGGAAGGACATGCTTACGTGAGATGGACTTGAAGCTACTGGGGGAAGCTACTGGGGGAAAGGTGGAAGGACATGTTATTGAAGCTGCTGCAGACGAACAGCATGGGACATCAGGTACTATTGAAGCAAGCAGACAAAGTGTATGTGTGTGTGTGTGTCTAATGCCCCAGTTAATATATACTGGTGACTAGAGAGAACTCAGATGGTGGTGGATCAGGCTTGAACCCTGTACCTTGGGTGCAGGTAGCAAGAGCATGAATTCCCTACCCACCACCATCTGTGAAAATGTTTGCCTCATATTTTTGTCCTGTTCTGTTCTGTTCCTCTTACAATTTGTGGATTTTTAATTCAGTACATAGTTGAAGTCATAGCCTTGTTACCTCACTGTTAGAGGTTCTTTGGTTTGATTCTTGGCTGTGGTGTCTTCTGTGTGGAGTCTGCATGTCCTCCCTGTGTTTGTGAGGGTTTGCTCTGGTGTCCTCCCATGTTACAAAGGCATGTGTCTGTAATGTTTCTCCCTGGTCATCTGTTGAAAATTTACTTTCCTGCTTAACAAATGTTAAATAAATACAAATGACAGGCATTTGAATTTCAGACTTCATATTCTTCAGAAAGTACATGGTAACACAAAACCTTTTATTCTAGCAATTTTCTAAGTTTATAAGATGAATATTTGAAATTTGTCTCTAGTTTTGGGACTGAATTCCCCCATTATTGGCTTATTCCAGGTTTTTTGTGGTAAGGTTGAGAGATATGGTGAGAGCTGAATTCACTGGATATATGTGGGGGCTGTATTCCCCCATTGCTGGCTTTGTCCATGTGTTTTCTGCTAAGAGGTTGATAGCTATGGTGAGAACTGAATTCACAATGGTAGTCATTTAAGTTTCAGTCTTCCTCTCTTTCACAAAACAGCTGATTTGGCATAGTGATATGTTGTTCTGACTGTTTTGCACAGGGTCCTGGGTTCAAGACTGGGCAGTGAAATGTATGGTAGTAACACAGCATTTTATTCTAGCAACTTTCCAAGATTATACAAGCAATGTTTAAAATATGTCCCTGGTTTTTGGGCTTTTGCCGTCCCCCCAATAAATGTTGGCTTTTTCCAGATTTCTTGTGCTGCAAAGTTGAGAGATAAAGCTGAGTGTCTAGTAGATTTTATAAGGACCTGAGAGCTGCAGAGGAAGAGAAGTTCAGTGCTGCTTATGTTGAGTCTGCTTGTAATGTTAATAGCACAACAGGTGATTTACCTGCTTTTGATGGAGAAGGCTGTGGGTTATACTCCCACAATATGTAGATGCATTGCTGATAATGTGTTGTAAAGGGGGTGGATGCTGCAATCCTTTTTGGCAAAGATACCTAGTAACTATTAAGCTGTTATCAGTTTGCTATCCATTCCCTATTGCAATATTACTAGCTTATCATTTTTTAATGTAACATGGGCAATTTATTCCTCAAGGGCAACAGGCATTTTATTCGTAGATGAAATATAAAGTTGTTTGCTAGCAGCAGCCTCTTCATTAGTTTCAGATCTCTTTAATGTGGAATTATTTAGATGACATTTACTATTCAGAGATTGTGCATATTTACTGATACTGGTGGATTGTTGAAGTTTGAGCAGACTTTTATGATGGAAATGCTCTAAATTGAGCAGTTTTGTCATTATTGGTGCATGCATTTTGTTTCATTGTTTACTGGAAAATGTTCAAAACTAATTTATAATGCACTCTAACAACTGTACTGTAATATACAAGGCATATTATTTAATACAATCAGGAAGGTGCATCAAAGAACACATGTAGGTTTCTTGTGCAAGGGGCCTATAATTTGAAAACAGCCCAAAGTTAATCTTTATCTGCCACTGGTAAAATGTATTTTCTTTGAATGTGGGTTTCAGTGCTGTTTCAATGAATGTGAGTTTCAAGGGTAGATAAGTTTTAATGCTAAGTCTATTTTCATTGTGAGACTGCATTTCTTTGTTTAGCAGGTCTATTAGTGTTTGTGTTGTAAAATGCATAATAAAACATTAAAATTAAATCCAAATCAGCACAGAAGTAAAGCAGTATGCACATTACAGTGTTTATGGTAAATGGGGTGAAATGGCCAAGTAATGGGACATTGGGATGGTTCCAGGGGGGAGGCACCATTCAACCATCATTTTGTGAGGGGGGAAGGGTGGCAAACTCAAAGACAGCCCCGGCTGAACTATACCTCTCAACTGTCCAGATTTTTTGCAGAATGAATAGATTTTTGCTTCTAATTTTTGGTTTGTTCCTCATAAAATTTGTGGTTTTCTGTCAAATCATTTAGGAATGAAGTCAGTAAATAATGACAGACATTGAGTTTCAGACTTCATAACCTTCAGAAAAATGCATGCTAAAGCAAGACCTGTTATTCTATCAACTAAGTTTATACAAGAGAAAATTTTAGTACAGTTTGTATGTTCCCCCAATATATTTTCTGCATTATGAAGGTGAGAGGTATGTGCAGATAAATCACTTTATAGAATTAGAAATATCCAAACCTCTCAACTGACCCCAATTTTGGCTCAAAATGTTGCTCTCCCCCTGATAATCCCTCTGTAAAATAGCAATTTTGGAAGAAAATGTGGAGGGTTTACAATTATAAATAACTGTAGTGATCAGAGTTACAGATTACTTTTATTTCAGAAATGCATGTAGATGCTCTTATTTTGTCAGCTGTTCAAGTTAACAGTACAAATATTAAAAAGTGTGTCCCTTTGACAGGTTCCCAGCTGTATTGTGTGGCAATTTTATATTTTTGCATCACATTGTCGGTCCATTTTTCATAAAATTGTGGTTTTCTGGCAAATTAGTGGCAAATCATTAAAGACTGAAGTTAGAAAATAATGACATACATTTGAGTTTCAGATTTCATACCCTTCAGAAAATTCATACTAATGCAAGACCTACTACTATTCTATTATCTTTCTAAGTTTCTAAGAGCAATATTTAAAAATTGTCCTTATTTTTGGGCCTTTGTCCCACTTCTGTGTATGGCTTTGTCTAGATTTCTTGCTCTGAGGTTGAGAGGTATGACAAATGTGTCAGAGCCATCACCGTCAACCAGAGACATTTCAAATTGTGACATACTTGCTGCGCCCCACTCCCCTATGTAGTAACTCTGGATGTGTCCAATTAAGGCAAGGAGCAGTTATACAGTGTAAGTATGAAGAGTATTCCCCCATCCAAGGTAGACACAAGTATGACAGTGGCTTTTCATCTGTCCTTGATTTTGGAAAATGTTCTGGTTTTCTGCCATATTTTTATACTGTTGATTTATGTTTCTTATTATTCAGAAAATGCATGCTGTTGCAATGGATTGTTGCTCTGTGTTTAAGTAGCAATGCTTTAATGACCATCAGGTAAGCTTGTCTGAATTTGTAAGATGCAAGTAAGCTTTAATAAGCATACTGTTAAAGAATTACCAACATTGAAAAAGCCTTTTTGTTGTTGCCATGCAGAGAATATTTACATAACTAGATAACATATAAGCCTTAGGTATTGAAATGCATATGATAGTATTTGTAATAAAGGACAGGATTACGGTATTTTCAGAAGCTCATTACATTGGTTGGAGACTTGCAGTCATCTTTGCAGGCTTTACCCTCAAACTAAACAGAATGCCAATCTATCACTTGTGGTCCATAACCTGTACAGTAATCCTTTAAGCAATTTATCTTGAGCTTGTCTCTTGTTTGCTGTTCATTTTTTTACTTTGATCATGTTTTCCCCATGAAACAAGTAGATAGTTGTCAGGCAGCAGGTCTTTTTTGGATAAGAAACATTTTTGCAAGTGGGGGTATCACAGAGATTGCTGCTTTCAGCATGTTACTTGGTACTTTTATAAAGCTGAGTATGAATTCTAAATAGAACTGCAGTGCAAGGAGAAGTGGTTTGAGTTAAGTGCTGCTTGTTTTTGTTTTATACTTGATTTTGATTGGCATTCCAGTAATGTATTTAAAAAGTAATTTATTTTTTCATGCCTCACAACCTTTTTGTTTCCATCTAGATATTAAGTAAGCTGTCATGTAGCCAATGCATTGGAATATATTTTTCTTCGACACTTCATTTTGTCTTGATTGGACTCTTGTAATGACGGTTTGGCATCCAGGGCAGCATATTTGATTAAAGTTCCAGGTGTTGTTGTTTTGAGCATAGCACTTCCCCTTTCTAATTGGCTACATCCCCTTCCCATTGGCCCCCACCCATTCAGCTGTCTTTTGCAGCCCCCCTTTGATTTGAAGTCACCAGCCGCCACTGTATACACCTCAGTATTTATTGGTAATATATCTTCATATTGTCATACACATATATGTATCTCCATATATATCTATCTATCTCTCTCTATATGTATATGTTTCTTTTCATATGTATGTATGTATGTATATAGATACCGATCCTTATTGATTGCACCGTGTCTCTTCCCTATTGTAAACTGGCTGTAATGCATGGTATGTTTGACAAAATATCCCAAAGACTTGCAGCTCAGATGGCTTAGTGGTATATTGCTATTGCTGTAGTGTACAGGGTCCTGGGCTCAAGACCTACAAGGGCTGTTTATTTCGTTGCTAGACAGAACAAGGGTTTTTGGATACAGAGTGATTAAGGCAGTTTTGAGTGGGTTTGTGTGACGGTAAGCGATGCTAATACACAGTTAAACGAATAGGTGCTTACACCATTTAGGCTTCGTTTCTAAGTGCACACATCTGCTTAGCATTCACATTTAAGCAATGCTTAAACCTGTTCAGCAGACCTCAGCCCTGGTAACCATTGCTCACATTCCAGTCTGATAAAATAGCAGAGTAATGACATCATTTAATAAGTGTATTTAATTTCTTATACATAACATGCTTCTATGTGCTGTCATTACAGTAGCAAGGGGTGTGAATATACTGTATGGGACACTTGGGTATACATGGGTAGTATAATATTTCTTTTTTCTGTTTTTGTTGTTTTTTTTTGTTTGTTTTTTATACATGGGTAGTATCACATGTTATATGCACTCACACTTGAATGTTACACCAGCTACATTGCACTGGTTGACATAAATAAATTAACACATATTGTTTTATTAAATTAGTACTTTTAACACTGCTTTTACATGTAAAATTAGATTGTCTATTGCAGTACTTGAACCATGAGTACTACACTATCTTGGTTCTTGGTGTTTGAGCTGTATGGTGTTATGTATCTTCTATTGGATATTAACATAATATTATTATATTAACTGTAGACTACTATGTTTTTTGCCCATGTCATTTGGACTGCTGTCATGTAGTAATGGCATACATGTCAGTTTCAGACGTCTATCCTTCAAAACGTTCATCCTACTGAATAACCTGTTGCCTATCTACTTTCTCTCTGTCCTCTGTGCAGATGTGCAGATGCCAGGTATTGCTAAGGCCATATAACTATGTAGGTGCCCACATAGTATTGTGCTGTGGGCCTGGACAATGCTGCTAGTCCCAACATATGGGACATTCCTTCATGTTTTTCCTTCACTCTTTTCCTTGCCTGTGTGAGGGGACATTATAGAGGTGGTGAGCTACACATTCACAGTCAATAGGTGGGAATATTTCACAGGACAGGACATCTGGGGACAGCCCAACAAGGGGGACATATCCCCAGAATAGTGAACAGATTCTATGTGATCAGTGCTGTTATACACATGGTGGGTTGATAGATTGACAGAGTTTGTGTGGGCATGAATTTAGTGAGTGACTTCACATCTGACAGTGATATGCTGTCCAATGACTGGCCACATGTTTGCCTGTAATGTTTTGTTTGTTCCCCAGACAGTTGGTGTCCTTGGTAAATCAGTAAATACTCACATCTATTGGTATTACTGATGTCATATTCCTCATAAAGGATGTTACAACAATCCGAGTAACATCTTCAACTGTCTTAATGTATGACAGCAATATGTCCAAGCTACCCCTGTGTTTGTGCCTCTGTCCCCAAATGATGTCAGGCTTTGTCCAGATGTCAATGAGGCTCAGACATATTTAAGATCATTATTTATTGCCTTCATTCCTGATACCATCCCAGTGATGTAGTAAACCCACAGACATGTCAGGGAAGAGGCCATAGATATAAGTCCAGAGCCTGTACATTCTGAGGTGAACTGTACATGTGAGAGGTCTGTGTATGTCTGGCCATTGCTAACAGACTGTCAGGATTGTGTGCACATAAACTTATAAGCATACAACAAACTGGAAAATCAAACTCAAACCAAAAGCTGTAGATGGAATGAAGGAGCGAACACAATTCTTTAGTACTTTCATTCAAATGTATTCTTCATGAACTTCTTCAGAAAAAAGTTATCCTCTCAAAACACACCTCTTATAAGTTACATCAGACATCCCATGACTTTCATGATACTTATAACAGCTTAGAATGTCAAAGCTTCATAAAAAAATGTCTTAATATAAAAATATTGTCATATTATTGTGATTTGAATGTTATTTTAGTGCTAAAAACACTTAATATTAATACATTTGTTCAGACCAGGGGCTCTGTTTGCTACTAAACTTATCTGCCACAGTGGCTCCTTACGTTCTAAAATCAAATTGGTATTCCCTATATAATCCACTTGTTGAACATAATCTATTACTGAAAAGGTGTACTTTTTAAAGTTTACACAGTGAATAGCATGCCTAGCTAAAGCATTGGTAAAGTCCTTTTTCTTAATAGCAAGTGTGTGCTCATATATTCAACGCTTTACACATCTAATGGTTTTTCCTATGTAGTAACTGGGACAAAAGTCACAAACTGCCACATAAACTATGTTTGTACTCTCACAGGTAAACCATCTGTGGACCCAAATAGTCCTTTTAAGATGTGTAATAAATGTACTAGATGTATTGCTTATATACCTACATTGTTTACACTTCCTACAGGAGAAAGTACCACAAACACTATTCACATTAGTCAATGCTGAAGTGTGCCCCCCCACCACCACCACCATTTTCAAAAATGTTTTTGATGTTCTTAATTTTCTTATAGGTGAACTTGGGTTCTACACCTACCAACTGTATGAGTTCCCTATTCCCCATCAACATCTTCCAATTGTCTTTAATTATGTGTTTGATGACACCCATTTCATTGACAATGGGGATGGGGAAAGAAATAGTCAACACTGTGTTGTCCTTCTTTTTCCTGTTGTTACTTACATCACCAACCCCCCCTAATGATGGGTTTGGCAGCATTTTGTCTCAGAATAAACACTTCCTTGTGTATATTGGTTAACCAAGCCTGATCATACCCTCTTTGTTCAAAAAAATTTGTCAACATGATGACCTCTTGAAAAAAAGTGTCCTCATCAGATGTAAGTCTACTGATGCGAATAAATTGCCCCTTAATAACCCCTTTCTTCATATGCCTCGGGTGTAAGCTATCTCTGTGCAAATATTGGTTGACAAAAACATCTTTCCTATAAATCTTACTCACAAACATGTTACTGGATGTATCAAAAGCCAAATGTATATCCACAAAAATAAATGGTCCTACCAAAACTTCCCACAGAAAATTCCAAAAAATCTGTGATGTGATTTAAGTCCCTAACAAAGGACTCAAATTCACTCTCATCACGAGTCCGCAGAAATATTAAATCATCAATAAATCTTTGATATAAAATAATGTGGGACCTTTGTGGATGTACATACAAGTATCTCTCCCCCCACATGGCCATTACAAGGTTGGCAAAAGATGGAGCCACCCTTGAACCCCATAGCCACCCCTGAGGTCTGCTTATAATATCTTTGGTTGAACTCAAAAAAATTATTGTAAAGAGCTATACCCATAAGTCTGCAAACCGTCTCTATTTTACTGTGTGTAAAGTCAGTGTACCCATTAAGGTAATCTCTCAGATATTCTATACTTGGTCGATACATGTATACAGTGATGTAACAGGGCTCCTATTACATGAACAAACTTTTCAGAGTTCAAATGTCATATGGTCGACACCATATGATCGAACTTTGAAAAGTTTGAAGGTTAAATGGTGCAGAATGGGAGAATTTCCCATTCGTGCACTGAAGAGTAATCTCGGAGTTGGTATATTTAAGTAGGGGGGTGTGGGGGGTGTAGTTGGCCTTGCCCCCCTGCTCGAAGTGTTAAGGTAAGTTTTATTTATTTTTTTTGTTTTATTATATATTTGAAGTTTCAGACTTCGATCATATGTTGTCGAACATATGGGAGTCAAAGTTTTGAAACTTTGAATATATAATATAGACCCATTTAACATCTAGAGACACAAAATAAAAATAACCACGGGTGAGGTTAATGTCCCTCAAAATTTCCAAAAGGTGGCAGGAGTGCCTAAGGTATGACTTTGCTTTTTGCACTATAGGGTTAAGTATGTAATCCAGCCATAAAGAAATGTTTTCTGTCTTGGTTCTCTTGGCTGAAATAATGGGCCTTAAAGATTTGTTTCTGATTTGTGTACTTTGGGTATCCCAAAGAAACATCCCATACTGGGATGTTCCACTAACAAATATTCATATGTGTCATGATCTAAACTACCCTGGCAAAACATGTCAAAAAGATCAGTGTTTATTCTCAAAAAACTGTTGTTAATTACATTCTTATCTACAACAGAATAAGCTATATCATTTACCAACGTCTTCAATGTTTTTAACTCATTAACCCTGACTACCGTCTTATGGCGCCTCTGTGCTTAACACCGAGCACGCAGTGAGATGGTAGAAATTGCATATGGTTATACTGAGTGCCTTCTCCCAACGCTAGTAACTTTCATGCATATTTTAGCTCCACTCTTGAAAATTAAGTTGATAAAAAAACTGAACTTTGTCAGTTACCTTGTCAACTTAAGTTTCAGCGTGGAGTTTCATGTTGTTCATATTTGATTTTAACAAGAAAATCAGCTTGCAATGCACCCCGTATTTTCCTCTGTACAGCAAGCCAATTTAGTATGCTTTTCCTCAAAGAACTGCTGGTAGCCAATGGGAGTCATCTCCTTCTTAACACCTCCACCCCCCCACTCTGTTCTTTCCAAGTAAATAGAGGGTCCGATAAGAGATATTCCCTTTCTATTTCTGTATTTTGCTGGATTTACTACTGTATTTCTCTGTTACCATGTCATTCGCATAGTGTCACCATATGGAAAGAAAAAAGCTGCAATGGAGATTACTTTCTGTTTTCACTTGCGAGCCTGCCAAATTCCTCAGTAAGGTAAGATATAGTGTCATTCTATAGCTGTGGCTTTCTAAAATAGCTGCTCGGCAAAACTGTTTCAAAGTTTGTACGAGCAATATTTAAAAGCCTCTCTAGTTTTGTCTAGCTTCCTTGCTCTGAGAGACATTGCGAGGTCTGTCTCAATGAAAAAAAAAACAGTAATCCAGTCAATCATTCTTACGCCCCCCTCCCTGCCTTCATGTTGTTGTTTTTTTGTTTTTATGTCGAGTGCTCCCTTTCAGTTACACATCACTGAATTATACAGATAGCTGGAGATATACCATGCATTACATAAAAAAAAAAAAAAAAAAAAAATGAAAAACGGCTTCTGTGGTATTGCTCACTAAGGTAAGACAAGATAGTGTCATTCTATAGCTGTGGTCCGTTTAAGAGGTTGTGTTTCTTCCGGTGAATGACTGGCAGACTTTCTGATATAGCTGCTCACCAAAACTGTTAAAACTGTTTCAACGTTTGTACAACCAATATTTGAAATCCTCTCTAGTTTTGTCCAGCTTCCTTGCTCTGAGAGACGTTGCAAGGTCTGCCTCAAAAAGAAAAAAAAAACAGTAATACAGTCAGTCATGATTACGCCCCCTTCCCTGCCTTCATGTTTTTGTTTTTTTTTCCCTTGAGTGCTCCATTTCAGTTACAGATGCTATAAGTATACAGATAGCTGGGGATATACTATGCATTACATTACAAAAAAAAATGGCTTCTGTCCTATTCCTCAGTAAGATAACATACTGTCATTCTGTATAGCTGTGGTCCATTTTTAAGGTTGTGTTTTTTTTCCGGTGAATGCCTGGCAGACTGCCTAATATAGTTGCTCGTCAAAACTCCTTCAAAGTTTGTACGAGGTATATTACAATCCTGTCTAGTTTTTTTTGTTTTTTTCCTTGAGTACTCCGTTTCAGTTACAGATGACATAATTATACAGATAGCCTGGGATATGCAAAGCATTACATTACAAAAAAAAAAAAACGGCTTCTGTGCTATCTGGATTTGGTTCGGAGGTATGATTATAGGTCTTACGTTGCTATGCTTGTGTGAAATGGTTGGTGTCTGTCCCTTTTGAGCATATACAGTACCATAAATTCATAGGCCTGAGGTAAGAGCAATATGAAACTGGAGGCAGTGGAAGCATCATTTCTGTCTAGAAGCCAGGCTCATTAGCATATATACAGCATATTTCTGCAGCAATTGTCATACAGCACTGTGTGTTTGCATGTCTCATTTGAGTAAGATCTGCCTTGATTTCTACTGATGTCTTACTGCCATTTGTTTCTGTAGTGGAACTCCCTCTGTAAATCAGCCATTTGTAAATAAATAAAACCAACCAGCACACCAATGGCCAAATAAGACATAAGAAAAGACTGCCAAGAAACCACATAATACTCGAACCAAAGAAGTTATTTAGTGCTTTCCTCCCCATATTCAGCAGTCTTTTCTTGAGCCATTTGTAAAAACAAGAATCAGCTGTAGAAATAAGTACTTTAAAAATATTCAGATATTTTCAAAGGTTACAGAAGGGTCATTCGGGGAAATTCTTCATGTGGGTGGATGTTTTTACCAGGAACTGTTACTAAAGGGTTGTTTGGGAAAATATTTCATTCTGGTGCTTATGCATACTTCCACATTTTATTGTCGGGCTCACTTTGGTGAATTCTTCATTTTGGCCCATGTATATACCAGGAACTGTTACAGAAGTGTCCCTTGGGCGAAATGCTTCATGCTGGTGCTTGTGCATACCGCAACATTTTATTGTAGGGGTCCCTTGGGTGAATGCTTTATTTTAGTGCATGTTTATACCAGGAAGTGTTACTGAAGGGTCATTTGGGAAAATGCTTCATGTTGGTGCTCGTGCGTACTGCAACATTTTATTGTAGGGGTCCCTTGGGTAAATGCTTTAGTTTGGTACATGTTCTCACCAGGCACTGTTACTGAAGGGTTGTTTGGGAAAATAATTCATTCTGGTGCTTGTGCATATTTCTACATTTTATTGTAGGGGTCACTTTGGTGAATGCTTCATTTTGGTCCATGTATATACAGAAGTGTCATTTTGGTGAAATGCTTCATGTTGATGCTTGGGCATACTTTGGTAAAACATTTCATTTTAGTGCTTGTGCATACTTCATCATTTTAACTTTGTACGTCATTAGCACAGTGCAGTTACAATATAGCACTGAGTCATTATCACTTTTCAGGCAAACTCTCAGCATCTGTCACTGTTATTCACATAAGTAGAAGTCATTATCACATTCATGAATGCACAAGCCAGATTTGGGTTTTTCTCAACTTGGAGTCATTGCAGTCCCCCCTCCCCCCAGTTTCTGTCACTTTTACAATTTCTGTTTCTTTATTTACCTTCTCTGATGTCTGTATTATACCTTGTTTGCTGTCTGTATTGTGTTGAGAGTATAAACTATTCAATGCTTTTCTTATAAATTATTAAGGTCATCTGATATACTACACAATGAGTCTCTTAGGAGTATAGATTAATACTTTGTTCATTTGTGTGTATGTAGAAGAATATATTGTACAGTATTTACTTTTTTACTTACGAGGCAATGACAAGTATCCAAACTGATATGTTGTCTGTATTTATTTGAGACTATCCTGCACTGTTATGGTAAAATATTTCCTGTGCTTTTGACATGTGAAGTCATTCTGTTGAGTTACTGATTAGAGTCTTGTTCTTGGGGATGCACAAGCCAGTGCATTTCTTTGTGCAAGCCCGGATAAATGGGGAGGGTTGCGTCAGGGAGTGCATCCGGCATAAAACTTCGCCATATACTTCATGCGGACACCAGTAAATATTTCCATACTGAATCGGTCGAGGCCTGGGTTAACAACGACTGCCACCAGTATTGTTAGCCAACAGGGTGCTGGCAGAAATTGGGCTACTGTTGGCCGAAGGAGGAGAAGAGGCAGAAGGCATGGCCGAAGGCAGGAAGAGAGGAGAAAGGCTAGGACAGTGGTAGTGAGGGTCGGAACTTTGAATGTTGGCAGTATGACTGGTGTAGGGAGAGAGCTAGCTGATATGATGGACAGAAGGAAGGCTGGTATATTGTGTGTACAAGAGACCAGATGGAAGGGGAGTAAGGCTAGGTGTATCGGAGGTGGGTTCAAATTGTTTTATCATGGTGTGGATGGGAGGAGAAAGGGCATAGGAGTTATCCTGAAGGAACGGTATGCTAAGAGTGTTTTGGAGGTGAAAAGACTGTTGGATAGAGTGATGTTTATGAAGCTGGAAATTGATGGTGTAATGATGAATATTGTTAGTGCATATGCTCCACAAGTTGGGTGTGCGATGGATGAGAAAGAAAAATTTTGAAGTGAGTTGGATGAAGTGGTGATGACTGTACCCAAGGGTGAGAGAGTGGTGATTGGAGCAGATTTCAGTGGGCATGTTGGTGAAGGGAACAGAGGGGATGAGGAAGTGATGGGTAGGTATAGTGTTAAACAAAGGAATGCAGAAGGTCAGATGGTAGTGGATTTTGCGAAAAGGATGGACATGGCTGTGGTGAATACATATTTTAACAAGAGGGAGGAGCATAGGGTGACATACATGAGTGGAGGAAGATCCACACAGGTGGATTATATCTTATGTAGGAGGGCCAGTTTGAAGGAGATTGTGGACTGTAAAGTGGTGACCTGGGAAGGTGTAGTTAGGCAGCATAGGATGGTGGTTTGTAGGATGACATTGGTGATCAAGAAGAGGAGGAGGAGGAGTGTGAGTGCAGCACCAGGGATCAAATGGTGGAAATTGAAAAAGGGTAATTGTGAGGTGGAGTTCAGGTATGAGTTACGACAGGCACTGGGTGGCAGTGAAGAGTTACCAAATAGCTGGGTAACTACAGCAGAGCTAGTAAGGGAGACGGCTAGAAAGGTGCTTGGTATGACATCTGGACAGAGGAAGGATGACAAGGAGACCTGGTGGTGGAATGAGGAAGTACAGGAGAGTATACAGAGAAAGAGGTTGGCAAAGAAGAAGTGGATTGTCAGAGAGATGAAGAAAGTAGACAGGAATATAAGGAGATGAGGTGCATGGCAAAGAGAGAGGTGGTGAAGGCTAAGGATAAGGCATATGAAGAGTTGTATGAAAGGTTGGGCACTAAGAAGGGAGAAAAAGACCTGTACCAATTGGCTAGACATAGGGACCGAGCTAGGAAAGATGTGCAGCAGGTAAAGGTGATAAAGGATAATGAGGGAAACATACTCACAAGCAAGGAGAGTGTGTTGAAGAGATGGAAAGAGTACTTTGAGTGGTTGATGAATGAAGAGAATGAGAGGGAGAGAAGGTTGGATGATGTGGGGATAGTGAATCATGAAGTACAATGGATTAGCAAAGAGGAAGTAAGGATAGCTATGAAGAGGATGAAGAATGGAAAGGTTGTTGGTGCAGATGATATACCTGTGGAAGCATGGAGGTGTTTAGGTGAAATGGCAGTGGAATTTTTGACCAGATTGTTTAATGAAATCTTGGAAAGTGAGAGGATGCCTGAGGAATGGAGAAGAATTTTTTGGTACCGATTTTTAAGAAAAAGGGTGATGTGCAGAGCTGTAGTAACTACAGAGGGATTAAATTGATCACTCACAGCATGAAGTTATGGGAAAGAGTATTGGAAGCTAGGTTAAGAAGGGACGTGATGATTAGTGATCAGCAGTATGGTTTCACGCTGGGAAAGAGCACTACAGATGCGATGTTTGCTCTGAGAGTGTTGATGGAGAAGTACAGAGAAAGTCAGAAGGAGGTGCATTGTGTTTTTGTAGACTTAGAGAAAGCATATGACAGGGTGTCTAGAGAGGAGTTGTGGCATTGTATGAGGAAGTCAGGAGTGTCAGAGAAGTATGTAAGAGTGGTACAGGATATGTACAAGGGTAGTGTGACAGTGGTGAGGTCTGTGGTGGGAGTGATGGATGCGTTTAAGGTGGAGGTGGGATTACATCAAGGATCAGCTCTGAGCCCTTTCTCATTTGCAATAGTGATGGACAGGTTGACAGATGAGATCAGACAGGAGTCCCCATGGACTATGATGTTTGCAGATGACATTGTGATCTGTAGTGAGAGTAGGGAACAGGTGGAGACAACCCTAGAGAGATGGAGAGATGCTCTAGAGAGAAGAGGGATGTAGGTCAGCAGGACTAAGACAGAATATATGTGTGTGAATGAGAGGGAGGATAGAGGAATGGTGAGGATGCAAGGAGTAGAGGTGGTGAAGGCGGATGAGTTTAAATACTTGGGATCAATAGTTCAGAGTAATGGTGAGTGTGGAAGAGAGGTGAAGAAGAGAGTACAGGCAGGATGGAGTGAGTGGAGAAGAGTGTCAGGAGTGATTTGTGACAGACGAGTACCAGTAAGAGTGAAAGAGAAGGTCTACAAGAGGGTAGTGAGACCAGCTATGTTATATGGGTTTGAGACAGTGGCATTGACAAAAAGGCAGGAGTTTGAGCTGGATGTGGCAGAGTTAAAGATGTTACGATTTGCACTGGGTATGACGAGGGTGGACAGGATTAGGAATAAGTATATTAGAGGGTCAGCCCAGGTTGGAAAGTTTGGAGACAAAGCCAGAGAGGCAAGATTACATTGGTTTGGACATGTGCTGAGGAGGGATGCTGAGTATATTGGGAAAAAGATGCTAAGGATGAAGCTACCAGGAAGGCCTAAGATAAGATTTATGGACGTGGTGAGAGAGGACATGCAGGTGGTTGGTGAGAAAGAGCAAGATGCAGAGGACAGGAAGAAATGGAAACAGATGATCCACTGTGGCGACCTCTAACGGGAACAGCTGAAAGAAGATGTTGATTAAGTATATTAAATATATTTAGACTTATCTTTGTGGGTGATATCTGTGAGGCATATTTCAGCTGTTAGAGTACTTGCATATCTATTTGGTGAGCTACCCATGGTCTAAGGTAGCTGAGGACTGTGGCCCACAAGGTTAAGGATAGAATGACAATTGGCGGCATAAGAAAAATAAGTTATGTACCAGCCGTAATGTTCCAGCTGTGTTATCCTTGTCCTGGGAAGCTATCTGACAAGATCTGATACCCTTGTGAAGTGTAAGCATGGGTCTGGGAGATGCACCATTTACAGGTTACCTCTGTCAATTAGAGACATAGGTGCCACACCAGGCATGTTTTCTGGTTTCATATCCAATTCTCCAAGTTTGTTTCGGACTTAGGTTATGGAAATTATGATTCTTTTTCATATTTTGGTAAATAACTTTGCAAGGGAGCATCTAAATGTGCCAAGCAATACCTCATTTTGAAGACAGTATTACTGGTTCCAACATGGTAAAAGAATTGTGCCTGTATGTTGTACACATGTGCAGATATTAACATTTGTTTCAGTCTTAGGTTATGGAAATTATAATTTTTTTTCATATTTTGGTAAATAACATTGCAAGGGAGCATGTCAGTGTGCCAAGTAATACCTCATTTTGAAGACAGTGTAACTCCTTACAACATGGTAAAAGAACTATGTCTGTGCACTGTACACATATACAGATATCACAGTTTGTTTAGTCTTGTACTATTATGAAAATTATACATTTACAATACTTCTCATTATTATGCCCATATCTTTGCAAGGGAGCATGGTTATCACACAAATGATGCATCATTTTGAAGCTGACATTCAGATGCACAACTTCTACACTGATACATAGGCTCTGTCTTTTACTGATGAGATATTATGCTTTGTTTTTTTATCAGTTATGAGAAATAATATATTAACCATATTTCTGTGAATATCTGAAGAAAGGAGCATCACATAGTAATGGTTAAGGTATCATTTTAAAGCTGACATTCATACTAACAAATTAAATTCAAATTGTATGGGTCTGCATGGTACATTGACCAAGATACTGTGCTTTGCTTTTCCAAAAAGGTAAAAAAAATATACACAATGTCAACATTCCTTGCCAAATATTTAATAATGACTTTGATATGCACTATCAACATTTACACTGTTGTAAAGGTCAGTATCTGGTGAACAACTTTCACATTTACATTTTTAGTGTAGCTTATAGTTAAAGAGTTATGAACATTTGTTTTCTGTATTGTATTACAAATGGATTTTCTGAAAATGAGCTCAGGCTGCACTGTTGTTCTTATGGTGGAAATAAGCAGGCAGCTTTTTCTGAGCTGCTCTGGAGTGAATTAGTTAACATAATCTTTGGTACACATAATCACCATCATACCACCCTTGTCAGCTCTCATTACTCTAATGTCTTTATTTTAACTTAAAATACACATTGCCTAGTGTTCTTCCACAGTAAAGTTATGCATGTGGGTGTCCTTTGCAATATTTCTCATGTCCAGTTCACACGTCATCAAACACTTGCAAAGTATTGCACAAGGGGGGGGGGTGTTATATGTGCTATTCTTTTTAAATTTGTTACAACCATCTTGTTTGTCTACATTTAAATCATGCAGTAGGTAACAAAGGTTCAATTTTCTCAAAAAAGTTTGAAATCAACTAACAATCTAGTAATATTGACAGAACTATTTGGTATGTAGGAAAAACCTTTTTTTCAAGACTGAAATCACATCATTAGGTTTGAGAAATTCAAAATGCAAATTTCAAAGTCTGAAACTTTTATTTTTTCAAAGTCTGAAACTTTTAGTTTTTCTTTCTGTTGTTGTTTCTTCCTCTTGTTTTTGTCTTGTTCTGAACATGGTTTGACCACCTGGGAGTCCATTTGTTGACCCCTTGGTCCACCATAAAAGGACCTGATCCACGGGGGGTTATTTGTAGATGAAACCACTTTAGCAAATGTTGGATTATTATTGTCAGACCCCACTGAAACTTGCTGAACTGTGTTACTGTTGTTATTATTGTTATTGTTGTTAGGGACATTGTTGTTATTATTAGTGGTCATACTATTATTGTTTCCACTTCCATTATCATTCATCTCACCCTGTGTGATGTTATTGTCATTAGTTGCATTAATGTTGATAACGTTCTCCTGAAAAAGCCCACTGACATTACAAAGGGTAGGCCTCTTTTTTGGCATAGGCCAAAAGATCCCCCCGCAGTTTAGACTGCTTCCTTGTGACTATGGAGGCTCTTTGTAGGTATTGTAGTGCCTGATATATTTGCAAATACATGTGTAATTACCCATAACAGAGTTCCTATTTCAATTAGTCGGTGCTATTTCACTAAATATGTGTTACAGCACATAGGAGGGTGTTACTGCAGCAACTGTGTTAGCTTATCTATGCCAGTACTTCAGATACATCCCCATTTCCATGGCGTCCACCCAGCCCTGGTCAAGGGTTTCTGAGCATACTGGCTGGATTATTTCAGGATGTCCAGGTTTAGTGCTCATATTTCTGGTCTGTTTTACAGATTATTCTCATTTCTCTGGTAAATCACTGTGATGATATGATGATTGTTGTCAGTAAATGATGGCATACATTTCATTGCCATACCTCACATCTATCAGGATATATATGATGAAACAAACTGTGTCACTCTGTCAAGAAGAGTACAGGGGACAATGACATCTTCCTTCCTGGATGCAAAAGCATTAGTACTGAGATGTGCCACATAGAAGGACACTAGAAGGACTCTCTGACCACAGTGGCAATGTGGTGGTCAAAAGAAACATTGCTGTCAGACTGTGTACCCAGATCTCTTGTGACACATTCTTTGTCCAGCAGACTACCATCAATGTGGTAATTCATGGGAAGAGGGTTTTTCCCAAACGGGATGACAACACATTTTCTGACATTGAACTTAAGGCCATGGCTCTGACACCAGTCATTGGTCTCATTGAGGCCTTTCTGTAGGATGCCAACATCACTTGGGTAGTTAATAATAGCTCCCAACTTGCAATTGTCTATAAACTTTGTCAGCCAGAGACCCTTCATGTTGGCATGGACTGCAGAGAAGTAGATACCAAACAGGAGAGGACCCAGGACAGAACCCTGCGAGACTCCGCTTATGATTGCTCGGCAGTCTGACTTGGAGCAAGCCATTTTCACACTGTGACTTCTATATGTGAGCCAGTTTGCAACCCACCTAGTGATATAGGGATTGATGCCTAGCTTAGTGAGTTTTTGCATAATATCTGAGTGGGGAATGTTATTAAAGGCTTTGGCCAGATCAGGGAAGGCTGTATGAGCTGCCTTGCCTTCATTCGCAGCTCAGATGACTGCCTTAAAGAAGTTGGCCAGGTTGATTGAGCAAGCATGACCTACCCTTCACCAAACCAAACTGTGTGGGATCCTGAGTCTGGAGATCCCCATATCCCTATTTATTAGGTGCATGATGATTAATTGTATAGCTTTGCATAACAGACTTGTCAGGCTAATGGGGCAATCCATGGTCTGTAGTGACTCCTCCTTTGTGGAGAGGGGTGACTGTAGCAGTGCACAATCTGGTAGGGGCAAAGCCTGAGGTGAGGCTGTGATTGAACAGGGCACACAGGTGAGGTGAGAGGTCACTTTGTAGTTACTGTAGAACACAGCCAGGGATATTGTTAAGTCCCATAGAAGCTATATACTTGGTCTTGGACAGTGGTGTTTTAACCTGTGCAGTAGTAATACTGGGTGCCCAGCAGTGTACTGGTATTGTGATTGGTCCTTTGGGGGGAGATAGGGGTAAAGTTGGCACTGACTCTGTCAAGCCAGTATATTGACAATATCTGTCGGCTCAGTCTAAGAGGTATCGTTGTTCAGTACCTAAGAGCAAATGTTGATATTGCCATGGTGATTCTTTGCATAACTCTAGGAGGCTTTGTGGTTATCTTTACTATGTGCTGCAATTCTGTTTTCACAGCTAGCTTTAGAGTATTTCATGAGTGATCTCAACTTTTTGTTGAGGCTGATGAGGGGGTTATTCCAGTCTTGGGACTTCACCTTATTCCATATCAGTTTCCTCCTTCTATTGTACAGTTTCTTTATGGCAGGGGACCACAGGATTAGCTTCCTTTTTTGGAGGAGAGTGTCTTGGTTCTATCGGGTATGGCAGAATCCATGCTTTCGTGTACGTGTTCAGAGTGCATTGGTGTTTGATTTTGCAGTCATGCAACTAGTCTCCATTTGCATGGCTGGCATGAGGTTAGCCACTTCTGTTTTTAGGAGGTGAAAGTTAACTTTGGAAAGGCTTTTCGAGCAGTTACCTTTGCAGGGGTGGGTGGGAGGGGTGTGGATTCCCAAGGTGATGACTTTGTGGTCAGATCTAAGAAGGGAGGAGTTGACTATGGGTGCACAGTAACAGTCACCCATGTTAGTGATGACCAGGTCAAGGTTGTTGATGCCTGTAGTGGGTGTAGGGATGAGCTGGTGCAGGCCATTGAAATTAATGAATTCCAGGAAACGTTGGATAAGTACATTGGTATATGAGTAGCTTTCCCAGTTAATGTTGGGGTAGTTGAAGTCAACCAGTATGAGAGTGTTAGGTTGCACACTAATATTCTCCAGGGTGATTAGGAACATGGAGTGTGAGTCTTGGGACATGGTTGGGGACCTATGACCTGAATCACTGTCTTAACCAATGTTGGCTACACCAGAAGTATCTGTGATGCATTATGTTGGGCTACCAGTCAGGAGATGTGTGCATCCTTTATGAATATGGAAATACCACCACCTTTGGAGCTTCAGTCCAAGTTCTGCCTAGTAGTGCAGGGGTGCTTTCTGCTGCCTTTAACCAGGTCTCTGTAACAGCAAAGATGTCAATGTTTTCCATTTTCAGGAGTGCTTCCAGTGAGTGCAGTTTCAGGTTTAGACTTTTAGTGTTCAGCAGCATGACCCTTAGATTGCATGTGTTTGCAGCTGTTATACATTTATGTATATTTCTGTATACATATATATAATTATATACATATATGTATGTATTTATTTACCTTTATATATATATATATATATATATATATATATACACATATATGTAGCTATATCTCAGATGTATCTCTCTCTCTATCTCTCTCTCTCTCTCTCTCTCTATATATATATATATATATATATATATATATATTATATATAGATTTGTCCACATATATGCATCTCCATACATATAGGCATGTATATATAGAAAACCTGACTGATTCTACAGAATCCTTTTCCTACTGTTGAATGACTCTACTAACTGATATGTTTGGAAAATCATCCTTATTTTATTGAGTTTAGATGGTGTAATGGTACATTACATTGACTGTAGGTTATAGGGCCCTGGTCCAAGACTTGGCAGGGCTTATCATTTTTGTTGCAAGGCAGAACAGTTGCTGCTGGAGAGAGAGGGATAAGGGCAATATTTAAAATAAGTCCCTAGCTTGGGCCCATTGACCCCCATTTTAACAGTCTTTGGACAGATTTTTTGTAGTAAGAGGTTCAAAGTATGGATACCTCTCAACTGTGCAGATTTTTGCAGAATGTCCAGATTTTTGCCTCATATTTTTGGTGTGTTTCTCCTAAAATCTGTACCTTTCTGGCAAATAACTGAGGATCAACGTCATTAAATAATGACAAACATTTGAGCTTAAGACTCCACATCCTTCAGGAAAATCATGCTAATGCAAAACCTATTATTCTATCAACTTTCCAAGTTTGTAAGAGCAATATTTAAAATCTGTCCCTATTTGTACCCCCATCATTTTAGGCTTTGTCCAGATTTTTTGCTCTAAGAGGTTGAGAGGTCTGGCATCTGATGTATGACTGCAATGCCGATATATATATATATATATATATATATTTTTTTTTAGGTATATACAGATATGTATATATATATATATATATATATATATATATATATATATATATATATATATATGTATTTATTTACTTTTCAATATATATATAGATATATATATATATATATATATTTACTTTTCTATATATATATATATATATATATATATATATATAGAGAGAGAGAGATAAATATATATATATATATATATATATATATATATATATTATATATATGTATATATAAATATATATATATATATATATATATAAATATATATATATATATATATATATATATAATTTGACTAATTCTGCAGAATCTTTGCCCTACTGTTGAAATATTCTACTGAATAATATGTTGGAAAAAGCATAAAACAGTTCTACAGCTCAGATGGGTTAGTGGTAAATTGCTGTTGCTATGGTGTGCAAGGTCCTGGGTTCAACACTTTCAAGGGCTAATTACTTTGTTGCTTGGCAGAACAAGGGCTGTTGGATACAGAGTGATTAAGGCGCTTTTAAGCAGTTGCAAGCAGGTTTGCTCAGGTTTCCACGGTATTAAGCAATGCTAACTTATAGTGAACTATGCTTACACACAGTTAGCCTATAATTACTTAATCTGAGTTAGCTTTACTTAGCACCGTGCAAACACGCTTACTTCCACTTACCCCCGTTCTAATTTCTTTAAAATAAAAGAAAAAAGAGGGTGATAGGAAAGTGATGAAAAAGGGGGCATGAAGATGGAAAAACAATATGAAAGATAGCTAGGGATGTGTAGGACAGGTGTAGGGAAGGTCCATAGCTGTCCATTTCTTCTACAGCAACAGCTGTGCATATATACAGAATTTGTAGGTAAATTTGGACATGCAAACCGCTGAGAGAGGAGAGAGTACAACAATAATGTATTGTGAAGCCAATTAGACCAGATTACTTATGTCCAGTCGACATGTGTGTGAAATGGACAGCTATGTATAGGGTGACTTTTTTTGTGGGAACAGATTGCCCTTTTTTTTTATGGTGAGAGTGGGATGTTGGTGAAGGATAGTAGGTATAGTTGGGAAGGTAGGTTGGGTAGGAAGACAGACAAGACAGCACAGACAGGGGCAGTATATGACATGTGGGGGGTAAACTCCTTGGACGGGGAGGGGTAGTTGGTAGTCAGATGCCAATGAGACTCCAAATGGATACAGTGGGACTGAGGTTCCCACCCATGTGCAATAACCACTGCACCTTCACGGTCCTGAAGGTGGCTGTGCTGGGGGCTGAGCACGAGGGGCAGGCTGACTGTCTAGATGCACCTTGCAGCCCTCAAGCTGGCATAGCAGATCTCCAAATTCTTTGCGGAGCTCACTATGCACCAGACCCCAGACCTCGGTTGGGTGACAGGATCCTGTCTGCCTCCGCGCCCAGGGGGGGTATGATCCTAATCCCCTGAGGTGGTTCCACCCAAAGGTGGTGCAGGACCAGTTGAGGAGGAGGTCCCGAGGTGGGTCCCAGACATGCTGGGGCCTGGTGCCATGGCCAGATGAGGCAGGAGAGGCAGATCCACTGGGATCGGCCTTCCCAGACATGCTATCATGTTGCAGTTTTAGAACATATGTTGGTTAGTCATGAAAATCACATTCCAGGATTAGTTATAACAGCATGCATGAGTATTTCCATTAACCCAAAACAACAGATTTGGAACAGTTGCATAGCAAATAGAACACATGCATATATGGAACCACAGTGGGCATTATAATGGCATGCAGGTTACATTGATAGCAACAGGCCACCAATGATAGTATTTGAATGTTCTATTAACAGAAAAACATTTTGATATTTGTAGAACAATAGGACACATGTCCCAACGATAAGTTTGGTGAAAAACATACCCATTGATTTATGTGTTTAGATTATTGGTGCAGATAAGGTGGGGGAGAGAGAGAGAGATGTCAATTAACAACTGTATATGCTTGAAGTGCTCACAACATTAATGTTCATTGCTCTAATCATTGTTCTACAGGTATTACCTCACTTTACAACAACCTATGGCCTTGGGTTGGGCAGTGATATGTTTGTACACAGTATATAATTACAGCCTTCTTATAGCTATTTATATCTTTTCTTACCTGGCAGACCTGTGGAGGAAATTTCTGTTAGTACCACCTGACTGTTTCTACACATATTCACAAATTCCTGGGTAAAATTATGCATACAGCTTACTACCACTCTCGGGATTTGAACTGTGCCTGTTTGTGCTAAAAATACGAGTTTGTGTTTTATCAGAATGAGCTGTTGAAAAGTTGTTGTCTTTTGTTTGACTGTTTTCTGTCTAATACTCTCTTCATATAGGTAATCTTCTGTTTTACAACTCCACAACCTTTGTCAGATGAGCTTGATTGTTTAATGCTTTCAGACCTGTAGTTGCTATGCATAAACTGTACACATTTCAATTCATACAATACCAAAGTAAACACAACCAGTCTGGGGTTCTGACTTTTATTGACAAGTACTTACAATTTTATTGATACATAACCTATATGTCAGTATTAGTCTCCTACGGGCTTGTTTATTCAGTACAAACCATGCCCCTTTTTAAATACTGCAAGGTTACATAATACTCATTTTTATTTATTTGCCCTGAATGCTACAAGCTAGATTGTTACTCACCAGCCTCGCGATGCAGCCTGCTGGCGTGGGCATCCAAGTTCGTAGCCCTCTCATCTGCAGCTGTACAGGAGATAAGAAAAAAAATATTTATGCATACCTATCCATCACATACACAGGCTTAAATGTGAAAAACACTTATTGTGACTAATACTTACACACGCCTGGAGCATTCCTCACCCGGGCATCTTGGACCCACTGGTCCAAGAGCTCCCTCTTCTTCCGTTTCAAGTCAGCAAAGTGGTGCTGGACCTGCTCACCAGTCCAAGGGATGCCAGTGGAACTGGTGAGATCATGGGTGAGACGTTCCCAGGCCTCTGCTTTGTATTGGGAGCCCTGGTACTGGTTCTGCAGCAGTCTCATGTCATGGATTTCTACAAGGAGACTGACCATGACCATGGACTCTTGAATGCCCCAGCACTGCGCTCAAAAGTGCACACCTTTACCAACACCAGCCATAGTGCCTACAGTGGGAAGCTACAACTGGCTATGAGCTGTATTCCCACCTGCAAGGTTTAAATAGGGCTGATTTCCTGCCCTTTTCCATGATTGGACAGTTTTGAATATGCTGATCTAAGCTAAATGCTGGGTAAACCTGCTTAGTAAAGATAAGCATTGCTTAAGGGGGTAGATGCTAAGCACTGCTTACCAGTGCGCAAATCCGCTTAGCTAGGCTAATTATTGCTAAGCATACAAATTTCAGCAATGCTTATTCCAGCTAAGCACAGCTGAGCTCAGTTTAACATTGCTCAGCTGTTATTTTATGGACTATCATTAGTATTATTACTTATTATGATTATTATTATCATTATTATTATTATTATTCTCATTTTATGTATTGTCATTACATTACATTCTTTTCTGGCTATAATGTATGGACACTTGTGTTTATGTGGGGGATTCACATCTGCACTACACTGACACCTCACATTTGGACCTGCTACGCTACCCTGGTAAACAAATATATAGTATTCACTACCTGTTCTAATAAATATACTTTTATTGCTGTTTTCACAAATAAAAATTAATAGACTGCATTGGGGCTCGAACCGTGAATGACTGCACACTAAGCAAAAGCTCTAACCACTATGCTATTTCACTTTTGTGAGCTTGGCTCTACATTTGTATTTAGCTCATTGGAATGTGTAAGCTAGGCTGAGCATAGCTGCGCTATGTGCACACCCGCTCAACTACACTTAAACTTTACTGAGGATGGAAATAAAAATTAAAAAAGTTTAAGATCATCCCAATAACCCAATAATAATCCCCTAAATTTTAACATAATTATCCCCTTAGATCATCCCACTGCTTTCACAGACAGGAAATATTTTATGAAGAAAATGCCAAAAATATGAGGGAATGCTCTGGACATTCTGCTATGATCTGGACAATTGGTTTTAATTTGTGGGAAGCTGTGCTTATGTATTTTGTCTGCGGACACTGTTAGCTTGTGATAACAGTGTCTGCGGACACTATTACTAGCTTTAGAACTGCCGTACAGCAATTCTAGAGTGCAGGGGGTATGTCCAAGCACTGCTCGCACAGTACACTCGTTCTTGTTTTGTGGCCATCTAGTGTAGACAGCAGTGGGCCCTCATGAATATGCAGAGTGTGCTGCTGTCCTAGATGGCCATGGAATGCTCCGTGCACAAACAACACTATTCTTGCACGGAGCTTGAATAATCCCGGTGTAGATGAAACTTCCAAAGCTATGTATCATGTAAATTTGATTGTCCACAACCTGTGTTTTCATGTTAGTGTTAAAGATATTCGTTATCAGAAAAGTAAATAATCTATAAAGATTCCTGAATTCTTTGAATATAATAAGTTGCACATCCATCATTTGCATGGGAAGATTTTAAAATACTCATTTTTTATCTTTCGGCTCCATGCATTTCAGATTTATCATATATCCCCTCACCCTCATAATCAAACCACATTAACAGTGGGTAAATCCAGTGTCCCCCATGCCAACATGGGTTATTAGTGAAATTAACAACATTTTGTCCAGATGTATGAATGGATTATAATTAATGTAAGGAAAACTAACAGTGCATATACAGTCTCAGCATTACTTGGAAAGTATGCTGGTGTTAAAACAATGTCTCTTTTTCCAGAAATAAAGATGGCAACTGAACAAGAGGACATTTTCCTAAAATTTTCTCAGTAAAGCAAGCTGTGCTGAATGGAATCTTAGTTCAGACTATTTTAATTATAAAATTTTACTGCAAAAGCTCTAGGGCTGTTAAAACTGAAATAATATAAAATCAGAATTGACCTCCTAGCCAGGGTTGGGAGTGCTGTGTTCATAGGAATATCAGGAAACAGCAAGCCCAAATGTGCAGAGAGCCACTAACAGAAACTAATGTTAGTGTTCACGCATTCTGTCTTATTGAAAATTCTGGATCAGAGTTTGGGGGCAGCTGGTAAACAAAAATTAACCTAACTTCTACCTCTGAAGCAGCAGGGCTAACACAGGATCCCAGGTACTGTGTGTACGAGATACCAGAACTAGAATGAAAAGGGTTAGCATTTTTAGTAACTACAGTTTTAGGAAACATTTTATTCATGCATTTATATATAAATTAAATGTTGTGAGAATTTCCTCAAAGTTCATCTAACTGATTAGTTACCATCATGCTTTAAGCCACTGTTATGCCAATACAGGTTACAGCCATCATGAGAAAAGATTATCACTAGCAGTGCATTGTGATTTCATAGTTAAACACAATAAACAGAAAAACAATATTATCACAACAGCTATTCTGGTTTATGCATGGACCACACTAGTAAATAATAAGGAAGTGGACTAAGGACCTAAGTCTAAGCATTCCCTACGTATATGTCTCTAGTTTTGTAAATGTGATATACGTTAAAACTAAGCAGGTATAACTAGTCTTACTACAGTACTTCTGCCTAGCTAAACAGATTGCTTCACTTGTTAAAAAACAAATAAATAAATAAATTAGCCAACTGTGTATTAGATCCATTAAAATGTGTAGCATCAAATGTTTTATTTATTTCATGCTTTTATCAAAAATAGAAAAGAAATATATTGCATAACTGGAGCAAGATGTAATTTCGCCAAGCTATTTCAAAAATTACCATCTAAGGAACTAGGAGTCCAAAAGGTTTTGAACAATCTAGCTGGGAATCCCATTTAAAAGAAAGAAAGAAAGAAATTAAGAAAGAAAGAAAGAAAGAAAGAAAGAAAGAAAGAAAGAAAGAAAGAAAGAAAGAAAGAAAGAAATGACAAATATATATATAGCCACCCATTATGACCTGCATTGTACATTTATAGCTCAATTTCCCCATTGCTGATACTAAGCTTGTTTCAAAAAAAAAGAAAAAGAAAATACAAAGACAGACATTTGATCATTGTAAAATGCCTGAAATATATACAATGGTGGAAATCACTTTTTCTAAAATCACAACAAAAGCTCCTTTGTTAAGTGATTATTGCAAAACTAAGTTTTACCACATTACAGTTGCAGCCTATTTCATTCATACAGCTAACCTGAAATTTAAATATGCATACCCGTACAAATTACAGCATCCCCTTATTGGGAATGTCATAAATTACATTTCATGTTCAATTATGAACAACAGTTTCTGGAACATGTCTGGGTCAGGACCTATAGTTTTACACTGATTGCATTCTGATGTTTGGAGAATTATAGTAAATTTTCATATTTAATCAGTTGGCTCTGCAGAGTTTAATTATACTGATCCTGTTGCCTCATGACAATGGAGTTACTGCTTGACCAGCCAACCTCTCTTTAAATTCCCACTGTACATGTTCTGTGCTGAAGTATGTCTGACTGCCAAAAGGCAAGATTTTTTTATGTACAAAAGTTCAATATTGAAAAGTCCCTACTCTAAAGAAAATTAATGGGCTGCCTTGATTCATAAAATCATTCAAATTATTTTACTGAAAAGCCACAAAGCACATCTAAATAACAGACAGGGTGATGTGTAAACTATGTACAGATGGCCAGAAGTACTGCAGAAGAGTAAGGTTGTAATATGTTGTTTAGCTATATATCCTAGAAGACCAGGTTTGATTCCTTTAGCATCTCGGTTTGAATACCACGTGACTAAATAAATAATTAACCAAAGTCCCTGCTCTTCAAAGATGCATTTGAAATAGTGCACTGCGATTTGTTAAATAAGTAAATCCTGACTTTTCCTGAAGATAACTTATACAGCTTAGATACTGTATATTAAAAAGAAACTCTCTTCACAATGCCGAATGCATGCTGTTTATAAACAAGTAGGATACTGTAAGTATGCATAATGTAAATCATGCAGAAATCAAGTTATATGAATGTTACTCACTGAAGATACAGAATGGTCTTGAATGGTTTTATAAGTTGAGGAAAGGGGTACCATTTTTCTGAGTATTTGCAATTTTAATAGGCAAATGCTAATCTAGTAGACTAGGTCCACTTTTCAGGAGTAACCGAAGATATTCTTAAGGAAGAGGTGTATCAAATTCAAATCACAGAAAACTTTTCTGTGTACTCAGTTCTGTATAGTAAAATATACTTGCACTAAAGGAAAGCCTTTATTAAAGGGCAGAACATTCTACAAAGTATAGCATGCTAAAAACTCAGCATGTATATCATTTTTGTTAACATTTACTGTGAGTTATACCACAGTGGCACCCACTGTTGCTGAAATCTCACGTATACACAGCCTTTGGCTGGATGACTACACATTCCTCATACCCCTTGCTTTTTGTGCAGTTGCACAAATTTGAATCTTGATCCTACAGAAAAAGTTTATCCAGAATACTTAAGCTAGTTTGTCACCATCCTTCTCTGCTAAATATTTAGATATTTTATTTTTCTGTATCATAGAAACTGATCTGTAAAAGAGGCAGTGAATGTTTTAAAACTAAATGGCCTGCAGAATCTGTCAGCCACTATACTTCAAAACTTTTGAAACAATCCCGAAACTGTCTTGTTTAGTTTGTCAATGTTTATGGCTATTCCCCTTACAGTATGAAGTATGTGATTCCCTGCTCTTAAAAGAATTGCCATTTTCAGGACTGATGGTGAAGTGACAGTTATTTTAAACAGAAGTTTAAACTTTGCAACCTGGGCCAACAATAGATACTGGTGCCAGTGGATGCTCCCACTACATTTTCTCCTTCAGTACGATTCCCCAAGAGAAAACCTCAGAGAGGACAATGATATTTTTCTGTCTTAGAGGTGACCATATTTAGGGCACTGAACTACTTATGCTTGATGGCAGGAGGAGACACTATTTATTTTATTTATTTATTTTTATTTATTTTACATTTGTTGTCCAAGATAGTCCGACTGGATGCATGTCCATTTTCAGTGGAGGTCCAGGAAGAAAAGCTCCAAGGTAAGCAGAAACATTAAAAACATGTTACAAGCATAATTTTGACAAAGAGTACATAAGCAAACAATAATAAACAGGTTAGAGTTAAACCCTGGTGAAAGCCAGGGGTAAATTAAACAGTAGCTGATTAATAGATTTTACACAATCTAGAAGAGAGTTAGTCAGGCTTGATAAAATGACATAGCCGGTTTAGTGCCAGATGTTGTTTGGGTCCAACTTTAAATTGACCTAGGGAGGAGAGTAAAGTAATGTCAGCTGGAAGTGAGTTCCAGGATCTGCCTACAGAGTTTGCAAAGAGGGAGTCACCAGCTGCATTGTTAATTTTGCTTGTCTGAATTAGTAGTCTTTTAGAGGATCTAAGCAGTCTGAGATTGTGATAGGGGGTGATAAGATTTTTAAGTGCAGGAGTATTATCCGGATTATAAAGGATTTTATAAGCCATGATCAGTTGGTTATACTGAATTAGACGGGGTAGTTCAAGCCACCCAAACTGGTTAAGACTGATGCAATGATGTGTCCTAAAAGGCAGCCCAGTGGCAAACCTGTCAATGTGGTTATAGCAGGTTGAGAGTTTGTTAAGTACGGTCTTGTTTATATTAGGGGGAATAGGGGATGCATACAGAAGTGTTTAGAGAAGGTGAGAGCGAGCTATGGCAATTTTAGCTGGAGGGGTTAGGAAGGCTTTTATTCTGTAAAGTGACCCTAGTTTTTTATTGATGGTTTTGATTGATTGGTTTACATGCATGTCAAATTTTAGATTGTTATCTATAATGACACCTAGAAGTTTTGTAGAGGGGTCAGGGGAGTTTAATGTGCCATCATTTGCATTTATGGTAAAGGTAAAAGCAGGAGACCTTTGTGTTGGTGAGAATAACACATTTTAGTTTTTTTGGGATTTAGTATCAAACAACATTCAGAAAGCCAGTTTTCTATAATGTTAAAGGTGGACTGTGTAGCAGACAATAAGTCTATTGGAGATGTGGTGGAGCAGATCAGGGTGGAGTCATCAGCATATTGGATACAGCTGACTTTTGGGATGACAGTATACAGGTCGTTAATGAAGATGGAAAACAGCAGGGGCCCTAGTATAGAGCCTTGTGGTACTCCAAGGGTGTTGGGTAGTAGATTAGAGAGTTTGTTCTGCCAAAGAACAGCTTGCTGTCTCCCATTCGGGTAGGATGTAAACCATTGAAGGGCCTTAGTATCTAGACAGAATGTTTGCAGGGTGTGTATTAGAAGTTAGTGGTCAACCATGTCGAATGCCTTGCAAAGATCCAAAAAGAGGGTGGAGGATATGTGATTGTTGTTGCGATTATGGTTTATGGTGTTGGTGAAAGCTAGTAGGGCTGAAGTAGTGCTGTGGTGTGGACAGAAGCCATGTTGGGTATCTGCCATGTTGTCTGTGAATACATTTTTCCATAATCTTTGCAAGTGGAGAGAGTATGGCTATCGGTCTGTAACTGGAGAATTCAGTACAGCTGCCTCCTTTATGAAGTGGGATTACATAGGATATTTCCAGATGGTGGAAATTCTAGCTTCTGTTATGGTTCGATTAATTAGTATTGATACTGGGTAAGCAATAGCATCAGCTGATTTTAGAAGGTACTCAGTTGATCAGCAGAGAGTGTGGTGGGTTTTAATTTTTTGATCAAGGTACAGATAAGTGATGTGGCCACTGGTTGGAAGCTGAATGAGAATAGGTTTCTAGGGGTGGTACTTTCAGGACCAGGGGAGCTAGGAGGTAGTTGGCTTGCTAGGGCTTGAACCTATCTAATCTCCCTTACAGTCATCTTTTCCTCCATCCTCCCATTACTGTCACCTCTTTACCACATCCCTCTCCACCATCCAGGCCATTATTTCATTCCATGGCTCCACAATTTCCACCCACCATGAAAACTTCTGTCCCAAATGCAGGGACCAGCTGGCCCTTACAGTCTGGTGGTTCTTATGCCCCCCCCCCATCCTTTTTGTTTAGGATAACTCCCAAACATGGAGACTAGTTGTCCCTTACAATCTGGTGGTACTTATATCCCCCTCTATTCTTTCTGTTTAGGATCACTCCTACCTTGTGCACCTATTTTATCTTCCTTTTGCCTGTGCTAGCATCTGGTGAGGAGCACTCTAGCTCCTATAGCCCCTTGTCCTCTGATTCTTCTTTTATCAGTTACATCCTTCCATAGGCTTTCTTCTGGTCTTCTCCCAAAAATGTGTCCTGCAACTTGTATGGACTTCAGAACTGCATGCAGTATTCATGTTGTGGTCCAGCCAAAGTGTGGCAAGACCACTGCATTAAATCTTCACTTCTGCAAACCATTCCAGAAGATACATCCTAGAAGTTTGTCTGTGCTGCAGCTGACTGCTCATCGTGATCCAGTTCAGGTCTGGTCAAAGCCCTTTGATCCTTTTCTTGCTCTTTTGCTACACATTCCACGGCCCTCACCTTGTACTTCACTCCAGGGTTACTGGGTCTAGCTTCAGAACACAGCATTTGTTTGCACTGAATGTCTACCAGCATGTTTGTTCTGACTTGTTTAGCCTTTCCAAATCCTTTGTTTTACTCTCCCTGCCACACACTCCATGATTGCCTCTTTCTGCAGGTCAGCAGAAAAGATGTTGTTCCTGTTCTTTTTTCCAAGGATATTCAGAAGCAGATACTGTTCACAAGCCAGATCACATTGGGATATATATGCCTAGTACCCCGTGTCAGGCATATGAGTAAATTTAAAACAACTGAATAATTTAAACAAAGATTCATTCTTTCTACAGCTATTAACAAAGTTCATAAAAAAAATATTTTTTTTCATAAACATAGTAGGGAAGTGCTTAAAATCTTATATGCCTGAAGCAGTATAACACCATCTTAGCTTACAGTTTAGTCTGTCAGCTTGTATTAGCCTAAGATAAATCTATTAATCTGTCATGGTGTTTGGAATGCACTGTGTTTCATGTATACCTTTGGATGTTTTGGTTGATTAGTTTCCTACAAATAAAATTAAAACTGATAACTCCCACTAGTGTATTGTCCATGGTAAACTTTTAAGTTATCTTCCCAATGAACACATGTGCATCTCTGGCTAAAATCTTTTAAATTTGAAGTATATATATATCTCTATATATTTTTAAATGTGATGAAAATGCCAGTGTGCTATGTCTTAAGATGCAGTCACTCTGCCAAATTGCCCTTAAAGTGTCAGTTGTGGAATTAAAATTTGACTTGGACATCCTTACTTTGCAATAGGTGAGTATTCTCCCTTAGTCTAAGGAAAGCACAGTGACACAGCAGGTAGTGTTATCACCTCACAACAAGAAGTTATCTGGTTCGATGCTTAGCTGTGGTGCCTTCTGTGTGGAGTCTATATGTCCTTTCTGCATCTGCATGGGTTTCCCTCTGGGTGCTTTGGTTTCCTCCTACATTCTAAATACATACTGTAAGTAGGCTGGGCACTCTAAACTGGCTGTAGAAGTGAGCAGGCATGAATGTGTGTGATACAGAAGAACAACTACAACAGAACTAGCCACTCAGCAGTGTCAACATTGGGTCTAGATGATAGTCAATGTTGATGCATCACCCCAAGCATCTACATGTCCTTTCTGCATCTGCATGGGTTTCCTCTGGGTGCTTTGGTTTCCTCCTACATTCTAAATACATACTGTAAGTAGACTGGGCACTCTAAATTGGCTGTAGAAGTGAGCAGGAATGAATGTGTGTGATACAGAACAACTACAGCAGAACTAGCCACTCAGCAGTGTCAACATTGGGTCTTGATGATAGTCAATGTTGATGCATCACCCCAAACCCCTTTTGCAAAAATGGGAAAATAGGGAGTTATGGATGGACTTACTCTTGGCCTCTCACTCACACTACACTTCTTTACAGTCAGCTATACAGTAGATAGGTCCAACATCCCATGCTGGAGCAAACATATAGAGTTGTATAATGAGTGATCAAAAGCTCACTTTCTCTATAACACATTAAAAAAACCATCTAATGCACATTTCATCTAAACCTTACCTTAAAATGTATAACCATATATAAACACAGAAAGCCACTTACAGCACTAATATCAAGTAAAGGGGTCTATATTTAACGACTGAATGGAACGTTCATCGAACAGCGATTCATCGTACATAAACCACTGAAACTTCCTTTTCTCGAAAGGCCAAATGATCATAAATAATTTCATTGAATGATTATAGTTGTCCAACATAAAGGAAAAGGAATGTAGTGCCTATTTATAGGTAACATAGGGATATGGAAATCAACCCTTTCCCCACTATAGTGCAATCGTAGACTTGATATATATAATTATCAGGGGTGTGGGGGGGCACACCACCCCCCCACAAGAGGAGGATATGGTGAATACCAGACCCTCCTTTTGTAGAGGACTGTGCCCCCCACACTCCCCCAATAATTATATATGCCAACTCCAAGATCCACACTGCAGTGGGGAAAGGGCAGGTTTCCTTATCCCTATACTACCGATACATCGGTACTATGATCCATTTCCTTTATGTTGATCAGCTATGATTGTTCATTTAAATTATTTACAATCATTATACCTTTCGAGGAAATAAAGTTTCAGTGGTCAATGTATGTTGAATGGCCATTTGATGAACATTCTGTATGATTTTAATCAGAGACCCCAAGTAAAGCTTGCCATTGTCTAATTATTGGTATTAATTTTTATAGACTTTTAAGAAATTTCGGGGTGGGGGAATGAAGCCCCTCCAAATCAGTGCTAATTAGGTTTTAAGGCTGCGGCTTTCTATTAGATATTTTTAGCATCTTTCAAACCATATTCAGTCCAAGATAAGGGGGCTTAATGATATTTAGATAAATAGAAAATTGTTCAGTTAAAGAAGATTTTCCAGATACAATTGATCTTCCATGGGGTGTTATTAACTTATGTGTTTTAGGTAGCATATAAATATCTGTGAACAGGATGCATCTCTTATCAAATAATTATATATTTACATATTAATAGTGGCTCCTCTCCAAATATTTATTTAAAATCATGTGTGTTTAAAAAATGGTGTGGAATCTATAACTAATAAATGATCATTTTAAAGCTTCCAATACTTAAACACTTCTTGAGCAAATAGCAGTCACCGCACCCTTATCTGTTTTTGTAATAACTGATCATTCTTACTTAGATCCATTAAAGCCTTTCATTTTTAAATATTCTTAAAAAGAGTTTTTAATTTAAATTCCTATAAAATGCCCCTTTCAAAAATCCTAAGTAAGGTTAGTAGGGGAGACTTAAAACTATTTCCATCTTTACTTGGCCCATTTTCCTGTACTTCATGTCAGTGCTTTAAATTTAATATTCTAGAAAATGTTAATTCCAATACAAATCAACCATGTGACATAAAAAATGTGTAATATATGATAAATCTTTATTTAATAGAGAAGCATGTGAAGATTTCCATTTCCCATCAAATCCTTACAATTTTGTAAGAAAATTGTTTGATCAATTCAAAAATTTCTATTATTTTTGTGTTCTGGCCACCCAGTTTATTTCTCCAAGACAATATATATTGATCTCCCTCCCTAAAATTCTTCTTGTTGCTTAGACGGGAAACATACAAACCCTTTAGTTCCATATTAGTAATCAAGGACACGTTTGTCATTAAATCAGAATATTTTAAAAATGTATGTGAACTTCTTTTTTCATTCCCTGTCCTTTATTTGCAAAACATACCTTGTGTTTAGTATTTTACCAATTAAATGCTACATTCCTCTGACAGTCACCAACATCTTTATTTTTTTTTTTAATTTCCATATTGAAATTCCCTTAGCTAATGTTTCAAATCTTTAAATAAAAGGTATAAAACAAAGAACAAATATATAAAGAATGTCAGATGTTTGGCTTTTTATGGAGCTTACAAATTAATAAGTTGCCAGTGAAAGAAAATATGCACAATAAAGAAGTTTGGAATACAAACATTTTATAAAAAACAGTAATTTATTAACAAGCAAAGCTTTCAAGTTATAAAAACTAACCAATTCCAAGCTTCTTTGCTGTGGATTTTACATTTTATGCTTTTTTTGAATCCATTCAACTACTTGGAGAAGTTGTTGCTGTCTGAATGTTAATATGCCTTATAAAAAGTAAATGAAAGGACATTTTTTTGTGAATTAGAAACAGCAAAAGTTATGGGAAAAATAGTAAAAGTATAAAGTAGGAACTGTTAGGTGGATAAAAGCTGGGTACTATAACAAAACCAGAAAAATGCAAACAAATGTAACCAGCTAAACACAGTTCAAACACACTAAAACTTTAATAAATGCTGGTTGCATTTGTTTGCAAAAAATAATAGAAAATAATATTGTGAGACAATTATAAACACATTAATATGGATATGATTGAATATGGATTCTATGGGGAATATAGTGTAGAATACACTAGTCATTTCAATATTAAAATGTTTAGTACTGTATGGATAATATTTATTTTATTTATTTTACATTTGTTTACCGGTATAGTCCGACTGGATACATGTCCATTTTCAGTGGAGGCCCGGGGAGAAAAGCTTCACATAGTCAAACATACAAAAGGTTAGACAAGAAGTTAGAAAACAATTAGAATATATAAAAAAAGTGGTAATATACCTTATGTACAGTGGTTTAGAAGTGTTCCCTAGTAGGGACTCACAGTTCTCATCGACAGACATACAAAGGTTACACAAGAAGTTAGAAAACAATTAGAATATATAAAAACAAAGTGGTAATATATCTTATGTACATTGGTTTAGTAATGTTCCTTAGTAGGGACTCACATTAAATTTACATGGAATGAAATAGTGAATGAGATTATGTTGGAAAGTGGATATTACCTAACATAATATGGAAAATCAAATGGTGGTTTTGGAAAAGGAGTGGGGGTTTATACGAGTGTAAAATTTTGTTAGTGATGAAGGAATGTAAATTTAATGTCATCTTTGTAAATATGTATATATGTAAATATGTAAATTGTATATAATTATATAGTAAAGGACCTCTTCTCTTTTCAATTTAATGTATCTTCCAAAAGATGGCACACTCAGGAGTGTAGCATCTTCTAATCCTGCACGGTAGTGCCAGCAATTGATCTTCCCACCTTGGGAATAGAACCCACAGTCTTCCATACCACAGACTGTGCTACCTGTTGTGCCACTGACAATATGATCATGATTAGTTTAGATTTTGATTTCCATTTTCTAGCAATTGCTTTTTTGGTATCCAGTAGCAGTAAACTTGGCAAAGCCTTACTATGTCTAGACAGTTCAGATCTTATATCCTAGCCCAAAAGATACCTTTCCTTAGTTACAATCATGAGCTTCCCTGTCATTTCTGACAAAATCTTCTGAAGCAATTTTTTTACAATCTGACAACTCATCACATTCCCAAAAAACATATTCCCAGTTACCTCTCTTCTTCCTATCATACCTCCAGAAATGTTATTTACCTGGAGAAAAATTCTCTAAAATCTGCTTCCATACAAAAATACTAAATCTTTTGGACTTTGTTGCATACCTGGGAGTCATACAGATGTCCTCGGACTGTTCTTTTGTAAATTATCTTTCCAGTCTCTCTTCTCAATCTTTACTTCTTCCTCTGATTGATTCTTATAGTTGTCATGCAATATTTTATATACCCCACTAATTAGCCTTTTTTAATCACAGCTTCTGTTTTACACTTGACTAAAAGCTCACCCAGAGCTGGTCTTACACTACCACCCCCTATCCCTTCCTGTTTTCCTGTACTCTATTATTAATCCCTGGTTGGGAATGCAATCTCTCATGAGTGGCCTAAACATCCACTTGGCTTCATCATACTCTGTTACTGTTCCCTGAATAGTTATTTAATCCCAGTACCTTGGTTCATTTACACCAGCATTTTTATGGTTTTATTTAAGAAAGAGTGTCTATCTCTCTGCCTGCATGCAAACATTTTTATGACTTTATCTGAGAAAGAGTGTCTATCTTTCTGTCTCTTGATATCTATTTGCCCATCTATCAATATATATATATATATATATATATATATATATATATATTTGTGTGTGTGTGGGTCTATCTGAAAACGTCGAAAGTCCACAATGCCAACAACGAGAACACCGACACCGGAAGATCGACAACGGAGATGATTGAAAGTTGAGAATCCCGATGCTGAGAACACCGACATGTTAAGATAAGTGTGTGATAGGGATGGATGTTAGGGTCAGGGTGTGGGTAAGGTAAGTGTGTGATAGTGACGGATGTTAGGGTAGGCTGCGGGTCAGGTAAGTGTGCGATAGTGACGGACTTTAGGTTTAGGGGTGAGTTAAGTGAGTTAGGGTTAGGGTGCGGGTAAGGTAAGTGTGCGATAGTGACGGACTTGAGGGTTAGGGGCCGATTAAGTGAGTTAGGGTTAGGGTGCGGGTAAGGTAAGTGTGCGATAGTGATGGACCTTAGGGTTAGGGTTTGGGTTAAAGGTTAGTGCATAAATAGTTGTGTATGTAAGGTTTAGTGTAGGTTTGTAAGGTTTTTGGTGTGCTTGTGTTGTGTGTGTTTTTCAGGAAAGGTATTTGTTTTGTTGATTGTCGGGATTGTGGTTTGTCGGGCATGTGAAGTTTCGTGTTTTTGAACTTTCGTTTTCTTTCGGTTTTGTCCTGTCAGTTATTTCGTTGTCGGTGTTTTGGCGTCTCAGTGTTATCAGGTAGTCCCATATATATATATATATATATATATATATATATATATATATATATATATATATATTTTTTTTCTTTTTTTTTTATTATATATCCATCTCTTCCTTCAAAATTACAGGTATATTAATAACTCTGATTTTCTATGCAATGGGGGCAGTCATATGCAATAGCTTTACATCAGCGATATTTCAAAAAACAGATTTTATTGCCACTCCACTTGCATAGAGGGATAAATCTTTGACTATATCCCAGCTGACTTGGGTTTGATCAAAAACTGTCAGGTTGGTAGGGGAGGGATGGTCATTATCACTGGGGGGAAAGATGGTCTCAAGGGAATGTCCCACATGATCCTGAGAGAGGCAGGTGACATGTGAAGGGGGCATATTCCAGACAGGGATTAGGTTGGGAGTACTGAGCTGCCTCTGAGACAGGGTGATTGATCAGCAGTTCACTACTACATGTCCATCCCCTGGATGAAACCAAGTGACTGTGGGGATGGGGGGTGGGGGTAGTAGGACATAAACAAATTCCCTTGCAGACGGTGTGACAACCAGAACCCCCCCCCCAGAATGTCCATAGGCTCTGCACTGGCCACAGCCCTTACAGAAAAAGTCTGGGACTGTGGAGGAGGCAGGTAGACATGACAATCAATGTAGGACACTAGAGTAGGGTGCCATATGATGAAGTAAAGGGATCAAAACAATATTTTACGTACATGTGAGATGGGCTTATATAAGATAAATTATTTAGATATAACAATCAAAAGCACTGTTGGAAGAAAACTTTGTACTAAGCAATTTAGGAAGCCCTCAAGTACAATAGATTATCTATAAGGGAAAATTAATCATCCCCTTATGTCATAGCATACACAATACTTCACTGAGAGGCAAATGTCTGTCATTTTGTTCTAAGCTCTTTTTTTAACTGCATTTCTGCAGGTATGCTGCATGACCTCTTCCTCTGCATGCTTTGCCATATTGTTGAGGATATATATAACAACTAAATGTATTTATTTATTTATTTTTATTTTACCTTTGTTGACCAGGATAGTCCGACTGGATACATGTCCATTTTCATCAGAGGCCCAGGGAAAAAAAACTCCAAGGTAGGACATACAGTAAAAATCACAAAATGATTACAAGTTACACACAGTTTACAGGCTCCAGTTGAGCAAGCAGGTAATATAATCATACATTTTTAAAACAGTGTTGACAAATTGACTAGGCAATGTAACATGATTACAGACTAAAGAGGAGGATCTAGTCTGGTTTTGAACAAGGACATAGCCAGTGAGTTTTAAAGTATAGCTTAAGGCTTTTTTGAACTGAGTAAGACAGGGTTCAAGAGTAAGATCAGCAGGAAGAGAGTTCCAAGTTTTGCCAACAGAGTTAGCAAACAGAGAGTCCCCATCAGCGTTGCTGATTTTGGATGTTTGAACCAGTAGTTTATTAGAAGAGGGAAGTGACCTCGGGTTGCTATAAGGGTTGATAATATTTTTAAGTGCAGACATATTATCAGGGTGGTTGAGAACTTTATGGGCAATTATAAGCTGGTTGTACTGAAGTAGGCTAGGCCATTCTAGCCACCCCAGAAGAATTAGGTTGTGACAGTGGTGGATCCTATAGGCCGTGCCTGTTGCAAATCTAGCAATAAGGTTATAACAGCTGGAGAGTTTGCTAAGAGCGGATTTGTTCAAATTAGTGAGTAGAGGGGAGGCATAGAAAACAGTGGAGAGTATAGATGAGAATGAACAATAGCAGTCCTACCAAATGGAGTAAGGAAAGTTTTGAGCTTATAGAGGGAGCCGAGTTTTTTGTTAATGGTTTTGATAGTTTGACATGGATATCAAATTTGAGGGTGTTGTCTATTGTGATGCCTAAGAGTTTGGTTTGCACATCTAGGGACATAATGGAACCATTATTAGATTTTATGGTAAAGAGTAGTGAGGAAGACTTACAAGTGGGGGAGAAAAGAAGCAACTTTGTTTTGTTAGGGTTTAATATCAGCTGATGGTTAGAGAGCCAGTTTTCAACTGTATTGAAAGTATTCTAGGTTAATGTCATTAGATCTGTCGGGGAGGTGGCTGAACAAATCAAGGTGGAGTCATCTGCATAGTGGATACAGGTAGCATTTGGGATGACAGTGGGAAGGTCATTAATAAAGCAAGAGAAAAGAAGGGGTCCTAGTATGGAGCCCTGGGGGACACCTAGGGTGATGGGTAGATGGGTTGATAGTTTGTCCTGCCATAGGATAGCTTGCTGTCTACCACACAGGTAAGACTGGAATCACTGAAGTGCATGGCTACTTAGTGAGAATGCCTTAAGGGTGTGCATGAGTATTTGGTGGTTGACCATATCAAAGGCCTTGGAGAGATCTAAAAAGAGGGCTGAGGAAAGATTGCTATTATTTCAGTTATGGTTTATGGTGATAGAGAAGGATAGGAAGGCTGAGATGGTACTGTGGTGTGGCCTAAAACCATGCTGAGAGTTAGCCAACAGTTTATTCTGGGTAAGATAATGCATAAGTTGTTTATGGACACGCTTCTCCATAATTTTAGCCAATGGTGACAGAATAGCTATGGTCTAAAGTTTGACAGTTTGAAGGAGTTGCTTCCTTTATGGAGTGGTATTACATGAGATATTTTCCAAATGGAGGGGATGGTGGCTTCAGATAAGGTTCTGTTGATTATGATGGAGATGGGGTATGCTATGGCATCTGCTGCTTTTTGTAGATACTCTGGTGGGAGGAGATCAGTTGCTGGAGTGGATGGTTTAAATCTCTTAATTAGAGATCTGATAAGTGATGTAGAAACAGGCTGAAAGCTAAAGGAGACTGGGGTATTGGCTGTGGCAGAATTTGGGTTGGAGCAGCTGGGTGCCAGTTGGCTGGCTATGGATTGGATACTCTGTGAAGAAACTATTGAAGGTATTTGCAATATCCACTGGGGATTTATGGTTGGAAGCTGACGGGGTAGGAGTGGAGGACTGTCCTGGGTGAAGAAGTTTGTTTATTCCTGCCCAAAGCATTTGAGGTTTGTTATGATGTTTTTGTTGAAGATGGTAGTAGAAGCCTTTTTATCTAGTATAATAGATTTTTTTCTGTGATTCCTTAACTGTCGGTATCTGAGTTGATCTAGTGGGTCTTTTGTGGCACGCCATTTGTCCCATGTCTTATTTCTAGCTATGATTTTCAATTTGGTCTCTTTTGAGAAACATGGGGCAGTTTTTGTTTTGGTTCTAATGGAGTGAGCAGGAGTGTGAGAATCAAGAATAGTAAGGAATATGGAATTAAAGTATGCTACTGCATTGTCCAGTGAAAGGTGCTTTAGGACTGACCAATTGCAAGCTTTACGTTCAGTTTGAAAATTGTTGGAGTTGAAGTTCTTATTATTTCTGATGGTTTTAAAGGTGGTCTGGTGGGGGTTGTCCACCTTGAGCTTGACAATGTACGTAAGTGGTCACTTAGGTCATCTGAGAGGATCCCTGACTTGTACATATAGGGTTGGCTGTTGATAAGTATCTAATCTAGGATACAGTCTTTATTATTGGGTTTGCCTATCTGGTGGGGAAGGATATGAGTTGCATAAAACCATGTAGGTTGACATGGGTTGTAGGAGATTCAGAGGAACAGGTGTTCCAATCAGTGTTAAAATCTACAAGCACCATAGTTTCTTGGGGGTAGGTACTGAATAACCAGTGGAGGATGTCCTCTAGGGTGTTTGTATTATTACCTGGGGGAATGTAAATGCAGACAATGTTTATGCATTTGTTATTGTTAATCTGTAGTTTGGTACTAAGAATTTCTGCATTATTAAACTGGGGTGGTTGTAGGGAGACCATAGCAATATTTAATGTATTTTTATAGTGTACAGCTTCCCCACCACCCTTCCTAGTAATACGATGTAATCTAAGTATGTTGTACCTTGGTGGTATTACTTCATTGTCTTTAGTTACCAGTTTTAGCCAGGTCTCCATAAGACATAATACATCGGGGGAGTAAACTGCTAAGAGGGTATCCAATTATGGACCTTATTGTTTATGTTTCTGATATTTAGTTGACAAGTCAGCAGAGAATTGGGGGCCCTATTAGCCAATGTTATGTTAGAAGGAATATTAGTTTCGGAACTGGAATCAGCAGGTGGGGATGGGCCAGGGTTTAGGTGGATGTCTCCCACCATTGTCAGGCTGTAATGTAAGCTAACTATGAGTTTCATAATTTTGTTTATACATTTTTAGTAATGTTTAGTTTTGGGGCTGATATACCTGGGTCTAATCAGTTAGTAGTTTTTAGGAATGTTGGGGTCAAGTATGTGGGGAATTATGAAGTGGTCAGTATTGTTTGATACTGATGTAATGACAGTTTTGGATTTTGGGTAGTGGAAACCTAGGTAGGGCTGATTTTCATAGGCGCTGAGGAGATATGGAATGAGTAACAGAGGTAACAGCGAACATAGTAGCAGTATTTTGATGGATAACAGCGCCTGGCTGGGGCATTATGTTGGAACTGTATTTTGAGTAGGATTAAATTAAGAAGACTAGGAAGATTAGTGGCAGGTAGGGGGGGGTTGTTCTAGGTGGTTATCTTTCATAGGTTATAGTGGAGGGGGTATGGTTTATAGAGTTTTAAATTTAGCACCATCGGGGGTAGGTGGCGCCAAACCAAACCATGAGGTACCTGATTTCTGTGCATGCAAGGTAAGCAATTGTAAAATGTTATATTGTATTTCCCTAGTTTTATACTGCTGATGTTTTTTTTTATTTCTCTAGTTTTATACTGCAGATTGATAGTATACACTTGATGTAAAGAAGATTATATTTGCCACTAGTAGCTCTTTAATTAGTGACCAAATAAGTAGCTAAAAACAGCACTAAGAAATTCCTAAGGTCAAATGGCTTACCAGTGAGCAGAATTCAACTGCTGATGAGCACTTGTGTCCTGATGGGAGCCTAGTAATTTAAAAATGGCTCCATAAACAGCAGGAATCTAATATAGACTTAGTACTGGGGGTGGGGGTAGCAAAAAAGGGTGTGAACCAGGTGCAATGCAAAGAAACCAGTCAAACCAGAGAGGCAAGCAGTGGAAAACTATGAGTGAAGGACTCAGAGGGGGTGAGTAGTAATACAAACTCTACCTGTAAAGTGAAGGAGAGAAAAGACAGCAAAGTGTATTAAGGTTGGAGTGTGTCTTCACATTGACTTGCTTATTAGTAGCCAGTTTATGCACAGATTAGAGTAGGGAGATGCATTAGCAATGAAGAGGAATGTATAGAGAGGCAAATAAACAGGTGGGGCTCAAGTGATACAAAACTAAGGCAGACAGCACTGAAAGGTCTACTTGAGGGTTAAGTTTTAATCACAGAGAATAGGAAGGACCTGAATTAACTGTATACTGTCTAGTGGACAGTTAGGATTACTGCACAAGCTGCAGGGGGGGGGGGGTACAAGGCTCAAACAGTCAGTATTGTTAGCACACTGAGAACTACTAAGAGTGGGTCTCCCTGAGTGGTGCCATTTTGAAAGTCATCTTTTGGTCTGCTTGTGGTGAGGAAGCTTCCCCAGACCCTTTTCAGTGTGCACACCTGCAACACACCTGGTCTACCTGCATCATCGTAGCTTGGATTCCCCCCCCCCCCCCGCCCAGCAACTGCAACATTGCCAGATAAAACCACTGCTATGGTCCAGTTTCTCCCTACAGTTATTGCAAGCCAAGAATAACACTTTTTAATAAGGATACCTACCAGACAAGTCTCCATAGCACACTTGGTCTACCTACATCATCACAGCTCGGGTCCCCCCCAGCAACTGCAACATTGCCAGAAAAAAACACTGCTACAGTCCAGTTTCTCCCTGCAGTTATTGCAAGCCAAGAATAACACTTTTTAATAAGGATACCTACCAGACAAATCTGCATAGGTGACTGGATATTTACAGTTCTTGTTATTAGCAGATGTGGTCCTTAACAGTTATATTTTAAACATTATGACTGGTTATTTACATTTCCTTTTACAGCACATTTGTTACTTTTACTAGTTATTTTTTAAACATTGTTTTGTCCGGCATGCACACCTGCAAGGGCCCCCCCAGGCAACTATAGCTTTGTCTATTGCCACTGGGTGGCATAACTTAACAATATACTTGCTGTATCTTGTCCCAAATAGATCTGCCTCCACACTGAATACTTGTAAAGTAAGGCAAGTACCATTTACTTGGTGTATTTTGTCCCCAGATATATTTACCTTCCTTTGTATTAGTTGCACACCAAGGCCATAAAGTACTGTTTCTGAAACTAACTGCTTACCATCCTAATTCCTGCTTCTACCTCTTCCTTGCTTACACTTACATTACAGCTCCAAGGCTTCCACTTCTTATGCTAATTGCTTTTCTTTGCAGTCTTCTGTGAGGGGGCGGGCCAGATCTCTACCTGCTTTTTCTGGTTATACCTTCCCCCGTTTTGTATCTCCCTCCTCCCCCATGCACATTAACTAGTCTATATTGGTAAGTCTCCCTGAGAGGTGCCATTTTGAAAGTTATCTTTTGGCCTGCTTGTGGTGAGGAAGCTTCCCCATAAGTATAAGTAAATTAAACTAGTACAATACAGCCACATTTGGTGTAAACAGAAACAAGTGAAAAGATACATTTGGTGTACAAAGAAAAGAAACAAGTAAGCCAGGAGATATAATTGGAGTTAGTGTTAGCCACACTTCCCCTATTTTGTATCTCCCTCCTCTAACTCCCTCCTCCCCCATGCACATTAACTAGTCTATATTAGTGGGTCTCCTTGAGAGGCGCCATTTTGAAAGTTATCTTTTGGCCTGCTTGTGGTGAGGAAGCTTCCCCAGACCCTTTTCAGTGTGACATAAGTATAAGTAAATTAAACTAGTACAACACAGCCAAACAGACACATTTGGTGTAAACAGAAACAAGTGAAAATATACATTTGGTGTACAAAGAAAAGAAACAAGTAAGCCCAGGGATATAATTGGAGTTAGTATTAGCCCAGCTGCACTCACCCTTGCTGCGCTCGGGCTCACTCCGCTCCCCTCCCTGCCCCCTATTCTCACCAACCCCCACTAGTGCTACATTTCAACTGAACTTAGCCACACCCATTATGCTAACCTCCAATCACTGAATCTGCCCCACCCCTGTACCCATTTCCTTCTCTTCCATAATTCCATATCATGTAAAGCACAGTCTTCCATCTAACTACCTTACAATCACAAACAACACCTCTCATCAGCCACCACACCCACTCCATCCCAAGCAGATCTCTCACTCATGACCAAACCCAACCAAACCATGCCCAAACTACCCAAACTCACATACATACACCTCTTACTATTGCTCCTAGGTGTATCTGCTCTCACACTGCTAACTTCCATCACCAACCACCAAAAACAACTTAATTTTATCCACATACCAAGAAAAACTACTTCCACTAACATTATTGCAACACACCCTTTTACTCAACTAGTCCCATATCACTACAAAACATTCTTTATTCACCACTATGCACACAGATTACAGCCATCGCACTACCAGTCCCAAACAACTATAAAGAACTTTAAGACCCTAAACAAACTACTCAAACACTATTTTTACTTCAGAACCCAACTCATTAGCTGCAGTGATATACACCCAAACCCAGGCCCACAAAATCTAGGAGCCCCAACCCTCAACCTATATGATACCCTGTTCCACCGAGACAAATCCACACTCCTCCCAAACCAAACACCAATCCATTCTAGATTGGATACTTGTATCTCACCCATCACTGATACCCCTAGCAGGGTGTCTACCAGACACCCTGAGTGACCACCAAGCCACATTCTTACTCAGATCAAAATCACCACAACTGACCCAAATATCTATGTGCCTAATTAGAAACAAAAAACACTTTAACTGCTCCAACTTTATAAACGACTTAAAATGTGCAACTGGACCCCCCCTGAAAACCTATATCTTGATGAAGCTGTACTATATTTCAATACTACCTTCTTAAACACCCTTAACCATCACACCCCTTCCAGAACAACAAGAATTAAAGCTAAATATGCCCCCCTGGTTAACCCCAGACACAAAATTCCTCCTCAAAAAAATAAACAAGTCCTCGACCAACTACCTCAACAGTAAATCCCAGTTGAACAAACAAATATACATTGAACTACGTAACAAAGCCAACAAACTCACCAAAACAGACAGAACATCTTACTACCAAAAGTTACAGGATAAGCACAGGAACAACTCACAAATATTTTGGACAGCAATTAACTGTATTCTATAACCAGGTAAAACAACTACCCCAACCCCAAAAATAGATAACAACCAAGAAGATATCCCCACTCAATTTAATAAATACTTTAAATAAACCATCCAGATCCTTGCAAACAATAACCCTATGACAACATCCCCACCCCTGCAAATCTATCCCCCACCCCAACTAACAATTGCCCCAAGTTCAGCTTCCACCCAGAACCAACCAAATCCATTGTAAAACTCCCGCTGAATACCTCCACCTGGCTGCAGAAGCCATATCATATCCTGTCTCCATTCTAATTAACAGACCCATCTCCGAGTTTATAGTACCCAAGCTATGGAAGATATCACATATCATCCCTTTACATAAAGGGGGATCCTCCCTGGAACTCAATAACTACCCCCCTATAGCCATACTACCCCCTTTATCTAAAATTTTAGAGAGGGTAATACACAAGCAACTAATGAAAAATCTCCTAGAAAATAATCTAATAGCAACACAACAACATGGCTTTAGACCCTTCCATAGCACCTCCACCGCACTAACAAAATTCACCAACATTGTCAATATTCACAGAAACAATGGACTTCTTGTATCTGCCACCTTCCTTGACTTGTCCAAAGCATTCGATATGGTTAACCACAATAAACTCCTTATTTCACTAGCAACTCTAAACCTTACCACCCCTGCCATCTCCTGGTTCAAAAACTACCTAGAGGGAAGAAACAAGCTGTTATGTGGCAAAAGCAACTCTCCCCCTCCCTACCAGTCTCCCTAGGAGTACCCCAAGGCTCCATCCTGGGGCCACTTCTTTTTATCCTCTTCACCAATCAGCTCCCAAACAGTATTTGTAAAGCCTCAATACTGCAATATGCAGATGATACCACCATAATATGTTCATAGGTTCATAGGTTCATAGGTTCATAGGTTGGCACTAGGCTATCAGCCCTAGGGCCTATGCAAGCCTAGCCATAACAATTCCCTGGATATTTCTTCCCACAATATTTACTTCTCTGGGCCACTGTCTAGCACGGTGACTGACATGATCCCCGGGGTGAATTTCCTATCTCCCATCCAATCATCAAGGTTCCTTTTGAAGAGGGCCAATGAGGCGCTCTGCTTGACATGTATGGGCAGTCTATTCCAGAGTATGGGGAGTCTCTGGGTCAGGAACCTATCCCTCCAGCATGTTTTGTTCATTGTAACGACAAGGTTTAGATCCAGGGAGCATGTGGCTCTGAGGGATTGGGATTTCTTTAAGTGGAGCATGTCCAACAGCTCAGGATTTGACATGGCCTTGTATGTTAACCAGAGATCACCTCTGAGTAGACGATATGCCACAGAGTATAGCTGGAGTTTTTTTAGATGGTCAGCATATGGCATCTGCTTTAGGCCTGTGATTCTTTTAGTGAGGTATTTCTGTCGCCTTTCCAGCTATTGCAGATGTATTGTGAGGTACATACCAAACGGGGCATTATACTCTATAATGGGTCTAATGAGGGATGAATGCAGTGGGACAATGACCTCCTTTTTCTGGATGAAAAGCCCTTAGTGATGAGGTGTGCCACATAGAAGGATTTCCTGACTGATGTGGCGATGTGGTTATCGAAAGTGAGACCACTGTCCACCTGTGTCCCTAAGTCTCTCATCACACTTTCGATGTTTACTGTCCTGCCACCTATGTGGTAACTCATGGGTACATGTTTTTTTCCATAGGGGATAACTATACATTTCTTTGCATTAAGCTTGAGCCCATGGCTCTGGCACCAGGCATCTGTTTCTGTAAGGCCCTTTTGTAGAATATCCACATCATTTGGGAATTCAATAATGGCTCCCAGTTTGCAGTCATCTGCAAACTTTGTTAGCCAGAGTCCCTTAGTGTTGGCCTGTACTTCCGAAAAGTAGATGCCAAACAAGAGTGGTCCCAGGACTGAACCCTGAGGTACTCCACTTGTCACTTGTCTGGAGCTGGATTTGGAGTCGGCTACTTTTACAGTCTGGGTTCTGTCAGTAAGCCAGTTGGCAACCCATCGAGTGACATAGGGATTTATGCCCAGCTTAGTAAGTTTATCTATGATTCCAGAGTGGGGGATGGTGTCGAAGGCCTTGGCGAGGTCCAGATAGGCTGTGTGGACTGCCTTACCCTCGTCCACAGCTCTGGAGACTGATTCGAAGAAGTCAATCAAATTCAAGAGACAAGATCGGCCCTTCACAAACCCAAACTGGGTGGGGTCCAGTGTTTGAAGATTGCCAATGTGTTTGTTTATAAGTTCCATGATAATGCGTTCCATGCCCTTGCAGATCAGGCTTGTCAGACTGATGGGATGGTAGTAAAATAAAACACAAATCCACCAGCACTTCACCAGAATATCTTCTTTATTACGTAAGCGATCTGGTACCTCGGCCTTTCGCCTTCATGGATCACAAAGCTTACATTTTGCAGTCAGCTTAAATAGTCATTCAATTTAATTAACTCCAATTAATTATGATTAACACAAACAAATGGGCATTCAAGTATTAATTCATTGCCAAAATTTAAAGTGACACAGTGTAAATATACGTTAAACACACTATTTCATCACTTAAATATAATACAAAAATAAAATATTAAAAACACTTATATTTCTAATGTTTATTATAGAATGCTGGATATTATAACTACTATTTTAAATGGCTAATTCTTGATTTAAACCAAAAGGTTTTAAAGTTTTAAATTTTATTATCATTGTAGTTTCCAATTCAAGTAATTTATTAATATAATCACCACCTCTATTAAGGTAGGGCTTACCTAATACACAGAATTTTAAACTATTAGGGGAACCACCATGTTTTATAAAGAAGTGTAGGGCAACAGGACTAACTTCGCTACGATTTTTTATCTTTTATATGTTCCAATATCCGGATCCTAACCATACGTTTAGTTTGACCTATATACCAGACATTATCACAAGAGCAACCCAGAATATACACTACCCCCACTGATCGACAATTAAAATATAATCTAGGAATAAATATAATCCCATTAATGTTACTCAAATTCTTAACCCTGTCACAAATACTACAATATCCACATGAAAATGTGCCAAAAACAGAAGTATTAATATAATTTCCTTTCACAAAGTTATGATTTAATAATTATTTCAAATTTCTTCCTCTTTTAAAGGAGAAAGTAATATGTTTTGGGAACAGATGACCAATATTTTCATCCTCACTTACAATATACCAGTATTTTCTCACTATTTTAACTAATTCCTTAGTGAAAGGGGAGAATCTAGTAACATAAAAAAGTTTCTCCTCCATATCTTCTCTAGCATCAGACACTTTGTCTTCATTTCTCCCATTTCCATAATATTCATGTAAGTGAGGAACTTGCCCATCAAAAGCATCCCCCAAAACTTCAAGTTTGCATTTAAATAGATGATTTTTATCATAACCTCTCTCCCTTAACCTTAACATAACTTTGTCCAATTCCTGTTCTTTTTCATCCCCATCACTTGTATGGTTATAGATTTTTCTAAATTCACCCAAAGGTAAAGATTTTATAGATGTTCAGGGTGCATACGTGTAGCATGCAAAAACATATTCACTGAGGTCAACTTCCTAAATGGCCTATACCCAATAGATTCTCCATCAACAAATAGAGTCACATCCAAAAAATTAATATATTCTCTATTAAGTTCATAAGTGAATGTTAATCCATGTTCATTCTTTCCAAGACTCACAAAAAAATCTAAGAATTCATTAACATCATCCTTACAGACAAAGATAAGGTAATCAATAAACCGTTTATACAGTATAACATTCTTCCTAAAAAACAAAGTGGGATAAATAAATTTCCTTTCAAAAAATCCCATATAAATAATAGCATATGAGGGCGCAAAAGCAGCCACCATAGCCGTTCCCTTTAACTGCAAAAAAAGCTCATTATTGAAGGGGAAATAATTATGAGTTAGGCTAAACTCAAGTAAACTAATCAAAAAGGTAGTTCTGGGTCCATCACCCAACAATTCCATGATAGATTCCAAACCCCATCTTAAATTGATGTTCGTATAAAGTGATTTAACATCAACGGTAACCCAATAAAAATCTTGCTGCCATGTTATCTGGGATAATTCACTCGATAACTCCTGAGTATTCGAAATATGCGCCACAGCCTTCTTTAAGTGTGCTTTTAACTAAGAATCCAAAAAAATATTAACATTACTTAAGAAGGAGCCAACTCCTGATACAATGGGTCTCCCCGGAGGTTTATACAGATTCTTATGCACCTTAGGTAAGGCATAGAAAATAGGAGTAATCGGTTTCCTAATATATAATTTACATATATCTTTATGGTCAAAGAAACCAAAATGTTCCCCTCTTTCTAATAAAGTCAAGAGCTCATCATTAAATTCTATTACCGGATCCTTAATTAAACGTTTATACTCATCTGTATTTTTCAGCCGATCCATAACTAATTCACAATAATTAACTTTATTATAACCCAATTACCTCCCTTATCAGCACACTTAAAAATAAACTCAGACTTTAATGTCTCCATGTTTTTGAAAGCTAACCATTCATTCTTAGTTAAGTTGTAACATTTCTTTTGTTTTAAGAATTCAGATAATACCACAGTAATCTCTTTAAATAAAACTTTCAAAAACACGGAAATGGCAGGCACCTTAATATTTGGTGTAAATTTTTTATCAGTAACCAGGTGGGGTAATGTTAATTTTCCATAACCTGTATTAAAACAACTAGAATGCTCACTAGAATCATCCGAACAGAAAAATTCATTATCATTATAGTCATAAACTGATATGTTTAACAAATCTTCGTCAAACTCATTATCAGAAATAACATTTTCATGTACAACAGAGTTTGTATCATTTTTTTGAAAGAAAACTTTCAAATATAGTTTTCTACTATAATTCTTTCAATTCAAAATACAAGTCAGCCAACGAAGGAAAATGTGTCGGTACAAATTTACTACCCCTAGATAACACAACCTTTATTTCATTAGACAAGTTTAAATCAGACAAATTCACAATATCCAATGTACATTCATTATACTCACTCTGTCGTATATTATTTGAAGCGGTTTCTCCCATTCGTACCATTTCTTCCTCAGCCAGATTTATTGGCCTGAAATGAATGTTCTGTAACCGGTGAAACTAAAATACCATCAGCCCCCTCAGTCTCTACATTAGAAGAGACTGTAGAGTCAGTAAAAGTTACATTTTTAGAAGTATATCTTTTAGTATTTGATATATATGATGGGACTGTAGTTCCCGGGATCCAAGGCGGATCCTCCCTTGTGGAGCGGGATAACTGTAGCTGTACACCACTCAGTGGGCACGAAGCCTGAGGTGAGCCTATGATTAAACATGACACTTAGGTGAGGTGCCGGTTCATTTTGTCGTTCATGTAGTACACAGCCTGGGATGTCAACTGGTGCCATGGATGCTGTATTCTTAGCTTTGGAGAGTGCGGTTTCTACCTGTGTGGCCGTGATTATCAGAATTTGGCAATCTTTTGGTATTGAGATGGGCCCTTTAGGGGGTGAGAGGGGGTGAAGTTGGCACTAAATCAATCTGACAAATCAATTGACATCCTTCACTCCCTAACACAAGAATTCTTTTCCCTAGCAGAAACTTGGATTACAAACCAAATGCTCATTCTGAACCCAAGTAAAACAAAGCTAGTACTCTTTAGCTCCCACAGAGCCACACCTCCCACTGATTTTTTCTTCATCTCCTCCTTTAACAAGACCACAATCATCTCCACAAATCATACCAAACTCTTAGGGGTTGAAATGGATAATCACCTTAGATTTGACCTACATATTTCTATAACCATAAAAAAGTACATAAAAACTTGGCCTACTGTATCACAATAAAAAAATTCCTCACTGACCACTCCAAAAACTACAATAACGAGGACTCACCTACTATCCACCCTACTTTATGCCTCCTTAGTGCTTACAAATCTCCGCAAATTCGATCTAAGCAAACTTGACAGTTGTTATAATAAAATAGCCAAATTCGCTACAACCTCTCCCATCAGAACACATCGCTGCGAATGCCTAAAAAAATCAATTGGCTAGAAATACCACTACTACATCAACTCAATCAACTATCACTAACCCACAAAATAATACATAACCCTGAAAACACCCCAGTCCTACAAAATCTTTTGCAACCCTATACAACTGCCAGGCCCTTGAAGTCTAGCACACAAAACCTCCTCAAAGTAACCAAATATAACAATGAAGCTGGTAAGTCTGTCTACAGCCACTGTATAGCAAAAACCTGGAACTCCCTTCCTGCCCACATAACTGACAACAAATCCCCATCACAGTTCAGGAACTTGTTAAAACTCACTTTTTGAATAATCAATTGTTCTCCTGTATCCCCCCTGGCTAATGTCTCATTAGAACACTTCACCTAACTTAAGTAACTCTGCTAAGCCAACCAATCATAGTACTGTGCCACTTAGGACTGTTAATCTACTGCTCATCCCATCTCTCCAGGAGTTAGGGAAAACTACCCCAACAATGTTATGCTTTCCATAAGCAACTAAAACCAGGAGAAGACATATTGTAAATCAATTTGTTATCCTTCTCAACTAAAACCAGGCAAAGACATATAGTGAATTAATTTGTTATCCTTCTCAACTATAGCGAGCATCATCTGCTCTCTCAGAGCCTTATTCTACGTCTCTCTGCTTTTACTCTGATAGTAAATATATCACAGGAGTCCTAAACTTAGGAATATCTTCTAAAATTTAATGTTATATTGTAGAGAACAAATGTATCCTATCTGTTAGTTAATATGTATGTCAAAGTCTCCTCTATGGAAATTGTATATAAAAAAATCAGTCCTTAAAACTATGTTTTGTAAAAAATTGTTCTCTTGGAGCTTTTCTCCCCAGGCCTCCACTGAAAATGGACTTGTAATCTAACTGGACTCTCCTGGTCAACAAATGTAAAATAAATAAATAATAAATAAAGTAACACAGCTAATGTTAAAGCTTCACTATCATAACACATACATGTAGAAGGCCTGGGTGGACTGACCCTGCTCTTCAGGCTCAAAGGGTATATTCTTGGTATAGTTTTGCAGTACTGATTTCTTCTTAGACTGTATGGGTAGGGTGGTAGCCGTGGACTGCAGAGTTGCCCAAGTGTAAATGTAAAACAGTATTTTTGTAACAAAGCAGCATTTTACAACTAAAACAGCATACAGCATTTTAGCATTTTTAAAGGAAAAATCATCATTTTCATATCTGTTTAACATCCTCTTATTATCCACTATTCCACAATGACCTCTGACCAAGCATAGGACCCCTAACTCCATAGTGCATAGGATGGGTCATGGACCTGAATAATCCATCCACAATGATGTTCATGTTACCTAGGCTAAATGTGTTAGTCAAGTCTAAGGTTGTCAGAAACCTTGCTTTGCCTTGCTTCTGTATGACCTGATCCACTTTGGGCATTAGGTAAGTGTCAAATCTAGATATCTCATTCAATTTACAAAAATCATTACAAAAGCTTTTGATGCAGTCTTGCTTAGAGGCCAGCACACTCAGACTGTTCCGTTTACTTTGGAACTAGTCAGTAAATCACAGATTAACTGTATTTCTCCCTCTTTCACTTATTGCTTTTCTCTGGGACTTTGGTACCCCTGCAAAAGTATTATGTTTACATTCTTCCCTATACAGCTTCAATATGATGCTGAACTAAACATTCTACCAGTCAGCGCAAAAAAGTAACAATAGCTCTTTGGCTTAACACTGGCTTCTCACAATTGTGCTGCTTGGGAAACTTAGTAGTGTGGTATATAATCACTAGAATACTCATAAGCATGACTAGACTTTACTAATGGACCTACAAGATCCATAACTACCCACTCAACTTGGACCTCAATGATAGGCATAGATATCAATGGACTGCAGGCTCCAAGATGTGGTGCAGTTTGTTTGATATTGTGGGCATGCTTTCAGTGTGTCTCATTACTGTAGGCCAATGAAACCTAGCTAAAATTCTAGACCGAGTTTTAACCATCCCTAAGTGTACTTCCAGAATATGACTATGTACCATCTTCATCACAACTGTTCTAAAACATTTTGCAAGCAACAGTTGGTGCAGTATTTCTTTTCTGTCTTTACCCTGTAAGTCAAACATGATATAAAGGCCATCCTGCTCATCTCTCTCTGCTTGCACTCTGGCTGTATTTTCTCTGTCCCCACTTAATGTGTCACCTACTTTTGTGCTTTTTTAAAGTTTTATCTGATGTGAAGCGGAAACCTACAATGAAAGAGGATGGAGAACCCATTTCAGTACAAAGTACAAAGTGCAAGATGAAGTCCCAAATAGTGGCAGGTTCTGATGAGGTCACAGTAGATATGATCAAGATGCTGGGCACATTAGGGGGAAATTAATCTTGAGGGTAATCATCATAGTATGGGGCTATAGCCATATCCCTGAGGACTGGAGGACAAGCATTCCAGTGCCAATATTTAAAAACAATGTTGATAATGTGGTACTACAGACTCTGAACAGGAGCTTCAAAAAATGACAGGTGACTGGAATGCAAAGCTAAATAGAAATAAAAAGACAGTGAGTGCAGACAAGACAGTTGCCCTGGCAGCAAATTAGGTAAATTAGAAGAAGCTGAAACATGAGATAGAAGGTAAAATAGTGAAATGTGTTAATATTTTCAGGTATCTGGGAGGTGTGCTTGAGAAGAAGGAAAGTCTGAATGAGGAAATCAAAGCTTAGAAGTGATACAGCCAAAGTGTCAGAGGTAATGCATGACAAAGCAATACAGAAGAAACTAAACAATAAGAAGTAAAAAACAGTGGTGGGCACTGAAGGAAGAACAGCTGCGGAAGGCTGAGGAAATAGAGATGAAGTGCTGGAGATGGGTAGTAGGATGTACAGTGCAGGTCAGACACAGGAATGATGATATCATAGTGGTAGACAAAGCATCCCCAACTGCAATGAAGGTCAGGGAGACCAGAGAATTACAGTAGTTCAGCCACACATACAGGAAAGCAGTAGATGATTTCACAAACCAAATGTAGGAGACACAGGTAGAAGGCAAGAGAGGACGAGGGTATCCAGCAAACAGATGGATGGACTATGTGAGCGAAGACTTAAGACTTTGAAAGAAGGTAAGACAGTGGCTCTAAATTGAGAAGGGTACTGACAATTGAAGTGACACTTCAACCTCTTGCAAATAATTTAAAACAGGGATCGATGATGATGATGGTAAATGCTGATATGAAGTGGAGTGCACAGTCCCTTCACCAAAGAATGCAGATATAGGTCTTTCTGCTTTTCTTCTTTATCTACAAACAAATTACATCATGCCTGTAACTTTCTTCTGCTTTTGATTTTGACAAATCCTTAACTATTACCTCTTACCTGAGTAATTTTTGTTTTTGTAATACCTGCCGCTGAGCTTCCTGTTTCTGACTGACACTCTCTTTTGACCTTACGTAAAACATAAGACTCTGTTAAGGTTCACTTTCTTGTCTTAATAAGTTTATCACTATGAGTCTTTCCCTCTTTTCCTCCACACAGGCTTTCTTCATTAGTTTACTGGCTGAAATCTTTTGGCAATGTTCCATGTCATGTGCTGCGCATTCTTCCGCCTCAGTTTCTGTAAGGACTTCTTTAACTTACGTAACAACTATTTTTCTGGTATGACTCAGTGATGGCTTACTAATAATGCACAGGTTCTACTACTCCTTTCAGTCAGTGCCATGTTTAATACGCTTTGATGCTTCTATACATGTGACTTTTTTCTTTATCAGGAGTATGTGGTTTTAATAGTGTGCCATGCTGCTATTGACTTCTTCCATTCTGGGTGACTATATGTGCTGCTATGTATCCTTAGCAATGTGCTTGCTCCCTGCTGCTGCTCCCTTTCTCCATTCTGGGTATTTTCAAAACTGTGTGCTCTTAATAATGGGTCAGGTTGCTGCAACTGCCCCCACCCCCTCCATTTTTTCTTGAGAGATGTTCAGGCCATAGTGTTTAACTATGCTTCCTCACTTCCTCCATAATTTTCATAGTACATTGAACCGCTCCTAGAATTTTATTTATCAGTTTAACTTCTTTCCAATCACCATAACTGTACATTTAGCTAACTTAGTAGTGTCAAAGAGAAAATACTCAGACTAAACTGCTCTAACAGTTATTTTAAGACATCCTATCTGTAAAGTTTTATTCTCAACATGCTTAGACAGTGCATTTTTTGAAAGGCACAACATTTACATCTCCATGGCTAGCAGCTTAGTTTAAAATCATATTTTGTTTGGTATAGTATTACTAGGTAAACAGTTTTACCAATATGTCTGTTCTTCTCACAATTAAAAGATAATCCTCAGGATTCAGCAAACTTCCATGCAGGAATAGCTTATTTCTGCACAGAAGGGACCGTTCCCGTACGGCACAGCAGTGTGCCATGCATATTCATGAAGGTGCGCTGCCGTGCTGTTAAACAGACATGGATCTGTGTACGAGTGCAGGGGGTGAGTCTGAGAATAGTGCTCTCAGAATACACACGGCCCCTGCACACCAGAATTACTGTTTGGCAATATAAAATGAGCGAGAACGCTCATAATACCCCATACCCGTCAGGGTAAAAAATCTTGTCAAAGCCATAAGGGACAATCGTCCCTACCAAGGCAAAAGTTGAAAGAACAAGAGATGTAGCATAAGCACATAGCACACACCTCCCAACCTGTCAGAGTAAAGAATGTGGACAAAGCCATAAGGGACAATCGTCCCACAAAGCAGAAAGTTGATAGAATAACAGCTTCAGCATTAGCAGGCATGTTCTGAAGGGTGCAAATAATAAAATACAACAAATAATTTTTTTTAATACATACGATAAAGTTTAAGCGTAGCTGCATGGGTGTGCCATTTGCTTAGCTATGCTTAGTCCAGCTTAAACAGTACAAGAAGTTAAATAGCAAGAGACATCCACCCTAAGCAGTACTGCAATAGTCTAGTGGTTAGAATGTATGCTTTGTAAGCAGCCATTTTTGGTTTGATCCCCACTGTAACCAGTTTGCATTTTACATGTGAAAGCAGTACATAAACTTTTTTTTTATAATTAGCTACTAAATAACATATATTTGTTAACCAGAGTACTGTAGTAGTGCCAGATGTGAGGTGTCAGGTTAATAAAGTTGTGAAACCTCCATATAAACACAAGTCTCCCATACAGTATAGTCACACAGGAATAAATGTAATGAAAGCACATTGGGGGATGTTATTGACAGTAAACAAATGTATAATATGTAATGAATGATGAATCAATCCCATACACCAAATAGTCTAGAAAAAAATAAGCAATGCTCAGCATTGCACATCTCTGTTTACCAGATGTAAGCATTGTATAAATATGACTGCTAAGCAATGAGTAGCCCAGCTAAGTGGATTTGCCCATTGGTAAGCAGTACTAAACCTGCCCCTTTAAGCGCTGCTAACCTTAGCTAAGCAGGTTTGCCCATAGCTTAGCTTGGCTCAGCATATTCAAAACCATCCAATCGCTGCAAAGGGTGGGAAATTTGGCCATATTTAAACCCTGTAGGTGGGAATACAGCTCATAACTGGCTGCCGCTTCCCACTGTAGGCAGTATGCCAGGTGTTGGTGAGGGCATGTGCTTCCAGGCGCAGCGCTAGGGCATACAGGAGTCCAAGGTCATGGTAGGACTCCTGGTAAAAAAACATGATGGCAGACTGCTGCAGGGCCAGTACCAGGGCTCCCAATATAAAGCAGAAGCCTGGAACCATCTCGCCCGTGATCTCACCAGTGCCACTGGTATCGCTCGAACTGGTGAGCAGGTCCAGCACCACTATGCCAACTTGAAGTGGAGGAAGAGAGAGCTCCTGGATGAGTGAGTCCAAGAAGCAAGGCAGAGGGGTGATGTCCCAGCAGTGTGTAAGTGCTCATATCAATAAGTGTCTACCATTGTCCAGCCTGTGTATGTGATGGATAGGTATGCCTAAATATTTCTCTATTCCCTTTATAGCTGCAGCTGAGCAGGCTGTGAATCAGGAAGCCCATGCCAATAGGTTGCAAAGTCTGCATCACGAGGCTGGTGAGTAACAATCCTGCTTGTAGTAGTCATAACAAATAAATATAAATTAGTAGAAAGTCACTTGGCAGCATAAAATCTGTGTATGGGTTGTACTGAATAAACCAGACAATATGACAGTTATAGTCCCATATAGGTGATATTTGAATAAAACTGTAACTGCCTGGCAATAAAGTTCTAAATCCTGAACTGGTTGTGTTTACTCTGGCATTGTATGGCCTGACATGTAGCATTCACCAAGATATGATATCAGAACAGTACTGTTGTGTCAACCACTGTTTCTCACACTGTGCTACATATAAATATGTCTAGGAATGCCTGTAATAGACTGTTGTAATTACAAGATCAGATTGTACAACCAAGAGAGACTTAGACAGAAAACACTAAAAAGACAGACAGATTTTCCCAGAATGTCCAGATATTTGGCTCATATTTTTGCCCTGTTTCTCTGTTTTCCTGGCAAATCACTGGGATGATCTCAGGACTTTAGTCACCAAATAATGACATACATTTGTGTGTCAAACTTCATATCCTTCAGAAAATGTATATTAAAACAAATCCTGGTACTCTAGCAACTGTCTAAAAGTTTATAAGAGCAATATTCAAAATATGCCCCTATTTGTACCCCATGTTGTCAAGCTTTGTCCACATGTTCTGCATTAAGAGATTGAGAGGTGTGTGTATAATTTTAACTAAGAATCTGGGAATATGTGTAGAAACAGTCAGGTTGTGTTAACAAACATTCCCTCCACAGGTCTACCAGGTAAGAGAGTTAGAATTTAGCTATAAGACAGTTGAAGTATACACTGTGTACAAACATGCCACTGCCCAAACCAAGGCCATAGGGCATTGTAATAATACCTGTAGAGTAATGATTAGAGCAATGATCATTAAAGTTGTGAGTACTGCAAGGATATATAAGTTGTTAATTGACATCTCTCTCCACCCCCACCATATCTCCAACAATAATCTAAACACACAAATCAATGGGTATGTTTACACCAAACCTACTGTTGGGACATATGTTCTACTGTTCAACAAATATTGAAATGTCTTTCTATTAATGTTCCATGTTGAAATACTATCATTGGTGGCCTGTTGCTATCAATGTAATCTGCATGCCGGTGTAATGGCCACTGTGGTTCCATATATGCATGTGTTCTGTTTGCTACACAACTGTTCCAGATCTGTTGTTTTGGGTTAATGGGAATATCTATGCATGCTGTTATAACTAATCCTGGATTGTGTTGACTATTACTAACCCACATATGTTCTAAAACTGTAACACCATAGCAAGTTTGGGAAGGCCCATCCCAGCAGACCCACCTCTCCCACCTCATCTTGCCATGGCACCGGGCCCCAGCACATCTGGGACCCACCCTGGGACCTACTTGTCTGCTGGTCCTGCACCACCTTCGGGTGGAACCGTCTCAAGGGATGGTGACTGCATATGGGTGGGGACCTCAGTCCCACTGTTTCCATCTGGGGGCTCATGGGCTTCCGATTTCCAAACACCTCTCCCCATCCAAGGTGTTTACCCCCCACATGTGTCATATACCAACCCTGTATGCTGTCTTGTCTGTTTTGTCTGTCTTCCTACCCAACCTACCTCCCCAAATATACCTACGATCCTTCCCCAACATCCCACTCTCACCTTAAAAAAAAAAAAAAGGGCAATCGGTTCCCAAACAAAAATATCGCCCCATATATAGCTGTTCATTTAGCACACATGTCCACTGGACACATGCAGTCTGGTCTAACTGGCTTCACAACACAATATTGTTGTCCTCACCCCTCTTCCAGGGGTTTGAATGTCCAAATATATCTCCAAATTCAGTGTATATGCACAGCTGTTGTTGTAGAAGAAATGGACTGCTATAGACCTTCCTTACACTCGTCCAGCACATCCCTAGCTAATTTCCCAATTGTCTTTCCCCTCTTTATGCCTCCTTTTTCACCATTTTCCTACCACCGCTTTTTTCTTTTCTTTTAAACAAATTAGCGTGGGGGTAAGCAGGTGTAAGCACTTTTATTAGTAGTAAGTGGGATTAAGCCTGTTTGCGTGGCACTAAGCAATGCCTACACAGATTAAGCACTTTTCAGGCTGTCTGTATGCATATTTAACCAGAAGTTAGCATTGCTTACTGCTGCACAATCCTGTTTACAACTGCTTAAAAGTGCCTTAATCACTCTGTATCTAACAGCCCTTGTTTTGCCCAGCAACAAAATAATCAGCACTGCCTGGTGTTGAACCCAGGACCCCATACACCATAGTCAGAGCAATATACCACTACTCCATCAGAACTGTACCACTGAATGTTTTTTTTTTTTTTAATATATCATTCAATACAGGTATAGAATACTATGGAACAAACACTGTGGAACCAGTATGTTTATAATATATAAATATACAAATTTAGATGTGTATGGTGATAGATGCATATGAAAAGTGTATACATCAGATATATGCAGCTGTACTTACGAAATTACACATATAGAATATGTACATATATATCATAAAATAATATAATGTGTAAATATAAATAGAGAACGGTAAGATGCCACTGAGCAAAATCCTTTATTAAATTTAACGCTTTCATCAGGCATTCGCCACTAGACTTCTTCAGAATTAATTAAACAAACAAGACATCTTCCTGGCTGATTAAGTACAAAATATTCCCATCACATGACGTAATGGAGTCATCACACTGGTTAAAAACTTCACTGTACAATTTAAAAACATATACATCCACATCATGACTGTTTTGAACCATTAAATAATATATAAGCAATGGTGATCTTGAAATGAACAGTAGAAAAAACATGACAAACTTTGCTTCATGTTTAAACACCACTAAAATAGTTGAAACCCATACATATATGGGAACGCAAACTTATATATATGTATGTATATATGCGCATCAACAATATTACCTACTCCACTAAACATAACACCCTGCTACTTTACAAATTTTATTTGACCACATTTCCTACCCCATAATATACATACATCATATTGATCCGTAAACTCTTGAATAATATCTGAATCAACATTATTACTAGAACTGCCCTTATTTTTATTAAGAAAAATTGAACTCTGATTTGAGTTTTAAATAACTTGAGATAGACAGTGTTTCATTCAAGCCACAGTTAATATTAGCAGCATTGCACCTCAATTGCCAGAGCAATCCTTTAAATTCCAAGATCACCTCAACTGGCCCACCCCTTGTGTCGTTATTCTGAACTTGTTCCAATGCTGGAAATTTAAAATTATGTTGTGGGTGCTCTAAAATATGTTTGGCCAGTGCGTTCTTGGAATTACCTTTTCTAATATCATATACATGCTGATATATACGTTTGTGTAGTTTATTAATTGTTTTACCTATAAAACATTTTTCACATAGCTGACAAATTGCTATGTAAACCAATCCTTTGCTCTGGCAGTTAAACGTTTTATTGAGGTGCACTTTTCCATAACCTTTTATATGGATACACTTAGTCTCCTAAATAAAGGGACATTGTGCACAGTACCCACATTTTCGCATCTGTCCAACTTCTCTATTGATGCAGTTGGATTCCAATATATTCTTAATACATCTATCTCTTTTATAAATCACTTTGGGTTTCTCATTTAACAAAGATTTACGCCTATCATCTGATGTCAAAACTATCCAATTATTGTGTATAATTTGTTGTCAAAAAAATACACTATTAAAATTAAGTAACATAGCATCAGTATAAAGGCTAGCAATCATTCCTTGTTGATCAATATTGAAAATATTACCCAGACAGGGACTATTCATATCACATGCAGTACCTAGAAGTGGGTAAAATTGCCCCATCCTTCTTTTATTGGAAACCTTGTCCAAAATGGAATCTATAAAACTAGTGGGATAACCTCTCTGACTCAACATGTCCCTCAGTTGTCGTATCTCACAGGTAAAATTAGAAAAATCACTAACCATCCTAGAAATTCTAACACTCTGTCCCTTAACCATTTTGGTATATTGGATGGTAACTATCAAAGTCTAACAGGGTGTTGGAATATGTAGGCTTTCTGTACAATGTTGAAGAAAATCTCTTATTATGTACATCCTTACTGATTGTAATGTCTAAAAAATTAATGGTCATGAGGTTGCTTTCCATAGTAAAAGCAAGGAAATCAGTACTTGTGTTAAGAAAGTTATAAAATCCATCTAACTTTTCTAGTGTACCATCCCATAGCAACAGAAGATCATCGAGGAACCAACCATAAAATTTGTAGTGTTTAAATAGATCATGTTTAAAGGCATAGTTCAATTCCCATTGAATGAGAACAATATTGGCAAATAAGGGGGCGCAAGCTGCCCCCATTGCGACCCCCACTTTTTGCCTAAATAACTGGTTTTTAAACAACAAAAAATTGTGTAGACTAAGTTCCATCAATGTTCTATACATCAATATTCTGAAATGCCCTTGTGTAGTGCAGGAACACAAGTAATCATAAAACATCTCGAAACCTTCTTCATGGGGATGGCAGTAAACAGGTCTCTAATATCCATAGTGACTAATAGCAAATGGTCACCATACATCTCATTCTGAAATTTTTTAAGACAATCCCACGAGTCCCTCAGAAAGTGTGTGTTGCTCTAGTATGTATTTCAAGTTGTGGTCAATAAACTTGGCCAAGTTGAAAGTTTTGGATGCCTTTGCGTCCAATATGGGTCGAAAAGGGAGGTAATTTACATACTTATGGAGTTTGGGGATACCGAAGATGGTAGGAATCTGGGGGGTTTTTTGCATTAAAAACGTATGTTCACTAATAGAAATCTGGTCATTTAACAGTAAATCTTTCAAGGTAGTATCTATATTTCTGTATGATATGTTTAATTGATTCTTTGAAACTTCTTCATACGATTCAGTATATAAATGTGCAAACATTTTTTCTACATATCTATTTTGATCCATGATAATCAACCCCCCACCCTTATCGGGTTTCCTAACCCTAATAGATTTATTGTTAGCTATCTCAGTTAGTAATTCCATATCTATATCAGATAGATTGTTGCCATCTTCATCAAATTTTCTTTGATGTACCTTTCTCATTTGTTCAGTGCAAAGACTTTCAAATACTTGTAGAGTAGGGTATAAAGGGGGGTTGTAGGTACTAGTTTTTTTTACATGTAGAAATATTACTAGGTAAAATTGTGTTCTCAAATTGCATCCTCAAATTGAGTTTTCTAATGAATAGTTTCAAATCAAGTAAAGAATACTCAATTCTAGATCTTCTCTTAGGAACAAAGTTGAGCCCCTTTTGTAACAGGTCGGCCCAAGCCACAGTAATATTCAAATCAGTATAGTTAAATATTTTAAAATCCCCGGTCTTGTTCAGGATAATATGATATGTCTGATCCAACTCTTCATCTACCATCTGTTCACATATCCCCTCCCCCTCCCCCTGTAGTTCCTGCCCCTGTTCGTGTGAAAATCCTGGAAACTACCACTGCCCATCCCTCCTTGGTTGTACTGTTGTTGATTCCGATTTTGGAGGCGTTCTGACCTCCTCGGTAATACATTTAAAGGGGCCATCTGTTCATTAGTGTCATTATTGTTGTCATCATCAATCCTAGAAATCGCCCCACATTACTATCAAGCCCTTCTGTCTGCCCTCTAGTATTCACTAGGGGATAGGCTCTCCCTTGTTCGTATTCCCCCTTGTCTCGATCTAACCTTTTCATTTTCTTGTTTTTTTATTGAAAGAATTATTTTATCCACATTCACCAACACTGCATTGTGGTCATTAATTTTTGTCTGAAATAACAGGTCATTATGTAAACCCTCATTAATACAGTCAATTGTGGTTTTTAAAGTTTGCATTTTCTTGTCATTGTCCCATATCAAAACATCCAAAAGTTCACAACCATGCCTATTAAACATTGCAGTCAATTCGGTGCACAATTCAGAGCCTGAAACAGTACCTGTGGGATACTTCCATGTCCTAAGTCCTTTGGACACCTGTTGCCTCCGAAGGCATTTTTCAAGTAGGAAGTTTCCACTTGAAGTTTCCGAAACCTCAAGACCTCTTTTTCAAAGTCTTTTAGTTGTTAATCGATAGTACCTCTTTTGAGCCTACTGTTGTTTCTGGTAATGTCCCATTCTCTTCCTTCGTTGATCCATTCTGCAAAGGAACGAACAGTAACTCCATTGTCGCCACAATTAATGGCCCTACTGTTGCCGCTAAAAACCCAAAATAAAAGTCAAAAGCAAACCGAAACAGGAAACCCACAGTCTG